>NW_019213820.1:52902-251566 GCF_002532875.2 Varroa jacobsoni | reverse complement strand
TACACTCTCAAATGGACATTCTAAAAGTTGCTCCACTGCCAATCCCCAACCCAACTTGCCACAGCCGTGCTACACGACGGTCGACACATGGGCTTTACAGTTAGAATCCATCGCCTGTGCCCAGAGTTGGCTTTTGGGCAAAACCGTGGTTTGAAGCATGGAAAAGGCGACGTCCGAGGCGGCGCCAACAGCGTGGGCAGTTAAAGACAAGGCCGTCGAAAGATTCCCAGAAGAGGTGGCACATGGCCTTGGAGTACGATGCCAGCAAAAGGCATCAGAGAAGATCAAGAGAAACAGAGAAGATCCGTCCAAAAGGACGGATTAGGACGTCTTCGAGGCTTTTCTAAGGGACAAGATGCGGAGTAATAATTTCATCAATTACTTCACTAGGCTCTTTCGGCAAGTTTGAGGCGCTTGCGCAACTCCACCTAGAATATCGGAACTAGGAACCTTGAGCAAAAACAGACGAGAGTCCGTGAATGGTCACGGACGTAACGCGGCGGTAAGGCTTGATGAATGCCCAGCAACTAGCCGCAGGTGCATCAACTCTGGATAGCAGAAGGTCATTTAAACGGTTGTGCACCAGGGTCATTTTAAGCAGAGGATAATTTCAGTAGAAAGCAAGACGGAACTCCTACACAAAAGAAAGTTGTTAGAACTCAAAGAAACGGCTCTTGGCCAAGTTTCAGAATAGAATTCCAAGATACAAGAAAAATTATTGAAAATCAAAGACAGACCTTCTGTATAAGTATCGGTATGGAATCCCACATACAAAAAGTTGCTAGGAGTAGAGAGTGAAAATTTTGGCCAGGTTTTGGGGCAAAATGCCCACAGGCAAGGAAGAAGCCAAAGTCGGAACTGTTGTTTAGATTTGTGGACACAATCACTACATACAAAGAAGTTGACTGGAAAACGAGTAGCTCCTTCTCAAGAATCAGGATAGGTTTTGAAGAAAAAATTATCAGCCATATTTTGGAATGGAATTTCTATATACAAAGAAAACTGGTGAATCAAAGAAGTAACTCTTAACTAAATTTCACGACACAATAATTATATGTAACGAAGTTGTCGGAACTCAAAAAGTAACTCTTGGCCAATTCTTAAGGGCGCAATAACGATATACAAAGAAATTGTTAGGATTTAAAGAAGTAACTACTGACTAAGCTTCAGGATAGAATTCTACACATAAAAAAGTGTTTAAATTTTGACGAAGGAACTTTTGAATAATATTAGAACACATACCGACGCATGACCAGGAAGAGAAGAAGATGCCGATTTAGTAAGTTCTGTAGTCAGAAAACGCTGGCTGCCATTATACACTATCGTAGCAAATGCCTAAAATTGAGGCCCAATGTTCGTAACCAGGATTTTCATAATAACCTTTTAAATCATATCACTAGAAAACGTCGTATCCCAGTAGCTTGATTCGCCGTCTTGCAGAGCTGCTCGCTATATTTTGAGTTTTACATCTAGTGTTGCCTTTAAGCGTTTCATCACACGGCTGGCTCCCGACGCGAAATAAAGTCTACCTACGCTCGGGTTCGAACGTAGACCACAATATGTCCCAAAGACTAGCAGCAAACACGCTACCGACAAATCTACCACGGGGACTAGCACAGCTCTCCAACTGGCTTAAAGCCGCTCATCATTAACCTTCAGCTTATGTTAATATATTTCCCACCGACACCTCTGGGCAGTTTTGCCTTCTCTTTCTTATTTTAGGTGCCGACGTTGAGTACTTTAGCGCGTTCGACTATAGCCTTCACAAGCACATCTGGTCTATGAGTCTTTTACAGGTTTTTGAATAAATTTCAATAATTTTTTTTATATTCTCACAAAAAAATATATTTCCACACTAAGAAAAGGATGAGAAAAACAATGTGAGTTTTTATTTTAATTTATGTTTTTAATGCTCTCGGCTAATCCAATTATAGGGACAATCTCTTTTTTTGCTCTTCATTTTTTGCTCTTCAACCTAACAGGTTGAAGAGCAAAAAATGTGCCACGTTGGGTCCACTTGAAGCCTCGTCCGCAGTTCATTAACGCATGTCACGAAATATGAATTAATCCCATATTTTTGTTTACGCAATACTATATTTAGCACTTTATAGCTAATCGATATGAACCTTATTTGCAAGATGTTTTAGATTTTAGGATTTTTAGTAACATGTTTGTAATATGTTGTGAATAACGCCATGATAACAAAATGGTTGCAATTACACATTACCACATGCAGCTTGAGCACTGTTATTATTATTATCAGTAATAGTAGTAGTAAGTCCTATCCTTTGGATTTCATTTAAGAACTCAGTTAGAACACTTACATCAACCTATATAAAAAATAATGAAACCTGACATATTTTTATTGTTTTAGTTGTTCCTCTAAATACAGCTAAACATGTAACTTCCGATACATTCTGCACCTAATCTATGTTTCGGCATCATAACAATTCTTGTTGTATAACTGTTATATGTTCTGCGTGTTTGTAGGGCATTCTTCGGGTCCTCCGTAGGTAATTTTTTTGTGAAGTCATTTAATACCGGAGAGGCTTATTTGCTTTTGCTTCTGGTCCTTGCATTTACGGTAAGTAAATATTTTATTGTCATACGTTTTCCCCTAAATTTAGAAATGCAGAACTTTAACATTTTCACTGGGTATGTGTCGTAATGACGATAACTATGCATTGCATTAATTAATTCAACAGATCCTCCTAACAAGAAACGAAATATAATTTTTTGGTTGAATTTTAAAGATTAGTGTTACAAACGCCTAATTGAACAGAAATTCGTTAGGGTGCACGAACGGGATTCTTCGAGATCTTGTGCGCCGTTTATTTTCAAAGCAGACTAGGATGTACTCCAAACTGGTTCTGCCTATGTTTATTCTGTACCTGCAGCAAGACCTCAAATTTGGAGATTTTTAAAATTATACTTAAGTTATGTTAGAATATGGACCTGATGGATAATGTGCAACACCAATTTGGCAGCTGAATGCGGCAAAACCAAAATCCTTTTTCGAAATTTCGCCAATTTTGTACAATGACGATGCCCAGCGCTTTGGAACCAAACATATTTGTGACAACATTCCATACTTCTATCTTACTTCACCAACGTCACCGGTTACACAACGCATTAAACCTTCGAAAACAAGTTCAATAATACCAAATGCGTATATTTCACCAATTATATTATAGGTATATCTATTACTAACTTGTTAGACAATTCTTTATGGATTTTCAAGCATGTGTGCGTGTTTATTCGCTGTAGGCTAATAGCCAATGTATAGCTAATAAACATGATAACCTTTCGTGCAGCTAGTTCTGTGGGAATAATCAGATGCGTGGTGAGCCTGACACACAATGATGGGTCTACAGGGCTTCTCCATTTCTGATCAATGTCTGCGTTTGGTGCTGCTTTTTGTGCAAAAGATCGTTACGTTGGTACTATTTAAGTTAGATCTTCGTAGTGATCAATTAATTATAAGATATATGTATCTTCGGGCTATTTACAAGCTCGCTTCGCTCGATGTTTGGGGTCGCCGTCCTCCAGAGATACGCCATTTGAGAATTCACTTTATCATGTTATAGTCTTTAACAGACAGTCCAACCCATAATAAAAATTACCCATAACAATCTTCATCATCGTTGTGGCAGAATCCTCTAATATTGGTTTAAAAAATACAGTCTTTACTCTCGTAGTTGATGATCCGCTTTTCCTACTTCTCTTTTAAAAATAAGGCTTATGAGGTTACATCCGAAAATGTTTTTAACTTGATGTCAACTTCCCGTTACTCGACAGGCAGCTTATACGTTATCATTTGTCTTCTTACATTTGATTGACGTGCGAGTTACGTGGGTTTATACTCTGGCACTTTACACAATCCATCAGCTATCTATTACCCGGAGTTAATGAACAGAATTAAACAGTTCCATTGTCGTACCATAAAGTTAGACACACTCGGCGCAAACATCAAACAATACCATCGTTACAAAATTTCTGTGCACGCCTTATTATTTAAAGTCACCTGCGTCTTGATTTGCCCTTTATGCGTTGCGAGCTGCACTTTGGAATAACCATTCAGGCCCCACATCGGGTATCAGCAGCACGCTTAGCAATCCATACCCTGAACAGCGACAAAATTCTAAATAAGCTATTATTATTATCGCAAAAGATAGGAAGTATCCGAATAGAAAAGTACACTTACGAGCAAGGTGCACATTGCATCTTATTAGTAGCGTACATTTAAGGGATGAATACATATAGTTTGTTTTGTTTCATACTATAATTTTCCTCACATGGCTGTTTAAAGGATTATCTTAGCATTCGTCCTCGTATTTAGGTAATTAAGTAACCCGAGCTAAGCGGCCCACTTTAATGAAATTTAATTACAGGCGAGTTAGAATTTGAGCCGTTAAACTAGCACACAAAAATGATACCGTTTCGCCGGGAACAGTCATAGTGATCAAGTGCATGCATTTTACAGATGACCTACGGGCTAGGATATGTGGTAATGTGCAAGATTTCTCCACACTACAAGGAGACAATGAGTCCACCTCTTGAAAAGGCAGAGGTCATTAATAACAACGTACAAGTTTCTGACATTCCGCATGTTAATACCCACGAAAGCAACAAAGTAAGTTGAAGTTCATTAAAAGACATAGAAAATAATTACGGAACCCAACAGATTTGTTTTATAATAATAAAAATCTTCAATCTATAGATCAGATTATGATAACTTTTTATGAAAACAGCTTTCTCATAAAATATGACACTCCAAAATTGTTCACTTTTCATAGTACCATATAACATGAAGGCTTTTAAATAAATAGATTCTGCATTAAAATGGCGTATCAGACTGTCCCGCATTTCCAGGCGGCACCAAAGTTGATAACAAGCTCTCTATCTAATCTTCGGCAGGAAAGATACTGCAGACGACATTTCAAAATGAAGATTCGTATAATCATATATTTTTTTTTATATGTAGTAGGTATTAATGACAGCTGAAACCTACATGCAGCGTTTTTACAACATCGTGAATTATATTGTAAGAAATCTATTTGATTAGCAAGACTGGAGCTAAAATTACGTAATTGCTGGGAATTAATGAGGAGCTATTTACGGTCACTAGAAAAGAACGCTTGCGTAAGCTATCCCGTGGTCAATAAAAAAAAGAGCTCAAACAGTCTACGTTGTTGGCCTTGACTACTAATTGTGAGAATTTGGTGGCAAATAGAATTAATTAGGCGATAGAAATGCGCACGCATACTGGAAAAAATTTATTATCCGACTGAGCAGAGCAAAACCAAGTGTTATCGTGTGTACGGGGAGATGACTAATCCACTTTGCTTCACCACGAGTCTTCCAGCGTGCTTCAGTGAATGTAGTGGGCTGCCGTGAAAAAGTACCTATGACGTGCAGTAGTGTGTGAAGAACAAGTGAAGATCTGTCTGGCGTTTAATGAGAGGGCGATTCTCCTGTTGTCGTCTTTGACCTTGGTCTATTGCATCAACCTTGAAATATGGTAGTGCGAAAAAGGAACTATGTCGAACTAGCCACCCGGCATTGCAACTGGATATATGGCTTTCGATAGTGAGTACCTTGTGTATTGAAGAAAATCACACATGCTTCGTTTGTCTCTGCGCTAACATTGGCCCGTCAGCGCGGGGAATAGACTGTCATCAATGGACAGACTTTTTTAGCGCGTCTTTGCGTATTTCTCTCTTTGGATTGTGTATCTGGATATACCATAACAGACAGCCATCGGTAGACGCGCTTTTTGAGGATGTCGTAGTAAGCTATCACTAATGAGTAGATTTGCTGATATTCTGCGGCCTGGTAGCTGGTTGTACTTGTGGGACAACACTGGGTAGAGATATTATGGTTAATAGCACTCTCATAGTTTCTGTCGGTTCATCAATTACAACAGTCGATATAGGCATGGATTAACTGTGAGTCGTCGTGAGTGCAGCTACATCATTTAGCGGATCTTGTCAATTTCGTTGGCTGGCGAAGTAGTCAATTTCATAGCTCATAAAAATCCATGTGAGCTACACACGATAATTTAACTGAATCTCAGAGTTAAGGGTTCGTGAATACCAGATATATACCAGTCTTTCGTCCAACACGCTAGTTAACCTGGTTCGATCTATTTCCCAGCCGGAAACAAACTGGGTCTTCTCTCAATATTTACTCTACTTAAACCTTTACATATGTTCCTCGTGTTTGTAGCGTGAAACATTACCACTGGACCATCGCAGGAGCCTCGACATAGCTGTATTAAGAAGCTTACGTAATCAGTGGCATAAAAGGATAGAAAATCTTTTGTGCTGCTAGCATAATCTTGCAGACTATGTCTTTATAGTTTATTTAGTTAAGAGAAGTTGATTTACTTTTTATATTTTAAAACAGCATCCTAATTGTTAACGCCGTAGCGGACTGACTCTAGAAACCCCCGGTAATCGTTGTAGACTGCCGTTAGCGCTTACAAACCAGCTTCCAGCTAGTTTTCAGCAAGGAACAAGTTAGGTCTTCTCCCAATATCTATTTTTTTATATATGTCTCGAAAATTTTTAGGCGGAGACATTGTTACTAAACTATCACACGGACACCAATGACTGCCTTGAGAAGCTGGCGTAATGAATGGCTTTATGCACATACAGAAACGAAAAACCGTCTTTGTTCTTTGCGGTATTCTGTCGACTATTTCTTACAGAATTTGAAGGAACTGTGCACATCTAACTGCTAATGTCATGCACTGGACAATCTACTAGATACTGCCGTGATTTATGTATATAAGACGACAACGATGTTTTGATCGTTGTGTAGCAAAAAGGAACCGTTTGGTTGGAGCCACATATTTCCGAGGTCCATACTGCCCACGTAAGACACAAAAAACTTAGTCAACCTCCAATATCGCTCACCTTAACCGTTTGTGCATTTACGGTTCAAATTTAAAAAAAGATCAACTAAATCCCCGGTACAAAATCCGCATCAGACACGTTTGGGGTGCATTTTTTTTTCTCAACAAATACTTTTGGGTTTTAGTCATTCAAATAGCACAATATTGTTCGTTTGCAAAGCCATTAATAGAAACATTGGCCTCACCGCTAAATAATTGTGTTGGGAACTCCGCTCTTTTACTCATTATTGTTTATTTACCTAATATGCGAATTTTTTTTTGTTATGGCCTGCAGACCCAAGATGTTGAGTCAGCTGACCTTTATGGGCGCAAAGGCACAAATCTTTTGTTAGAATACGTTGCTTAGTGCTTCGTAAAATGTTGCACACTTGATCTATCGAATGGATGTCTCCGCATTTGCGGCCAGAGTCTGACAACAAATTGTGTTGTTTTCTTTAAAGCGGCCTAAACGAGCAGGCGTTGACGGTTTGATATCAACACTGGATCTTGTCTTCGGTTAATGGCCAAATCTAAGCGCAAGTTGATTGGGTGCCATGCCACTTAGAGGCAGACTCTTGTTGCAGCCGCAGTGCTGCTAGTAGTGGCAGGTTGTAACTGGTCACCATCCCTTAAGCAAGGGAAGGAGGGAAACTTAATTGCGAAAGACCCGCTTTCGAAGAAGGGAAGAAAGAGATCAGACGAGACTGAACGATGGTGGTAGCTGGCTGTGTTGTGCTAATCAATGTTCTAAAAAGGAGTTTTTCTTAAGTATCCGTTTTTTCACCATTAAGTTAATTTGTTAGGCCAGCGTCAACTGCCACAAATAATGAGAACCGTTAAAGACTTTTTCGAATTGTCGACACTCCAAAAAAAAAATCTTTATTTTTCTTGTTTGAAGTGTCGACAACATTGACAGCAACTCTAGCAATGGTGATTATCTTTGGTGGCTGGGCTTGGGCTAAAAGCTTTATGATGAGAAACTCAACTCGAAAAAATTCATTTTTAGATTTGAAATATAAATACCTAATCTGAAAACTTAAATTGCTCGATAACACTCACCATACAAACATAAGGAAGCTCGACACACTGTTGAATTATTTGTTTTCTTTGTATCTAATATTTGTTGAATATTAGGTACAAAAATCTCGCTAACGTACATATTTCGCACGTCAGAAATTAAAAATAATACTATTAGTGGATTGTTGTAAATAAATATAAATATCGTAATGCGTTGTAAAATGCAAATTGTCTATAAATCATCTATAGACTGATTTCTAGTATTGTAATCTATAGGTTGGGCAACATTTAGGTACGAAGGGTTTTGTTAAAAGCAAAATACATTTTCTAAAATGGCGTTATAGTTGTCGTTTACATTCTGGTGATTTTGGATCAATGAGTCCATGAAGTATATAACACATAATTAGATAAAGTTTTTTTTTGCAAATATAATCTGTATTGTCAAAATATCGTTATGTTTCAAAAACTTGGTTTCGCTAAAATCTGGTGGCACAACAATAACAAAATTGTTAATAATTTGGTTAAAATCACTAATCTTTATCAGAAAAAAATCATGTTTGGTACTACTTGCGCACAGGTAGGACAGTATACGGATTGATACTGACTATTGTTTACGTAAGAACTTTGGATTTGTTTTTAATTTCTAAAAAAAGAGCTGCTGTTACCCAATTTAGTATACAATATAATATCTAGTGCAGGTTCAATAGACGGAAAAGCTATCGTAAACTTGAAACCGGCTTTTCTAGCCACTTCCTTCGATATGGTGTATAAATCGTAGACTTCCAGTTTCAAGATCAAATTGCCTGTTCATCACAACATATAGATGTTTTTTTATAACACGCATTTTTGATTTCGATAAAGTTGTGGTGGAAAGTAATAATGTTATATATTTTAACTATAGATAGCTATTTTACGCTGCGTAATTTCCAAAAACAATAATATCTATATTAAAAATAATCCTCTTCTCAAAACGAGCTTTTGTATTGAAACAAATCAACTTCTCATTTGGCATTTTGAACTTTCCGGCAAATTACTTTTTCAGACAACGACATTAGAGGAAACGGAGGGAAAAGATACAGAAGACGACTCTGACCAAGAACTCGGTACACAAAGTCGTCCCTTAAAAAAAGGTCTCTATGACGTAGAGAAAGACAGTGAAAAAACGGCGGGGTTATCCAAAAAGGTTAAATTAGATGACGAATCTCATTGCATTGACAAAGACGCCGTAAAAATGTCACCAATATATCCCAAAAATCTAAGGAAATTAAAAAAGAAAAATGATTTTGTAGTGCAGTGGTCTGCCTAGATGCAGAAAAAAAACCTAAAGTAGAGAGTGTAAAATGATTAAGTATTACGGAATAAGGTTTTACGGAATTGCCAGCGCTTAAAAGAACTGCACTATGGTAAATGTTGCTCATGGCACTGACCTCGATAGTATAATTCAGTTGAAAGTGAAGATTCAAACTTAATAAATTAATGCGTCGCGTTTTACACTTGGAACCGCATTAGTATTGAGTCAGGGCCTTTCCAGCCGTGAACTAATTTGCCTATTCTATGATCCAAGGCCAAGATGTATATGGACATACACCTCGTCGCTGTATCGAGCAGATGCAACAAGTCTATTGTTTCTTTAAAAGTTCGGTGTTCGACAGGAATCTGCAAGTCACGGCAAGAAGAATGCTGGAGTTAGTGGTGGCCAAAGCAGGAGGTGTGTGAACCGCGGTGATCATTGGCGCTACAATTGCAGAAAATTGCTGCGGACGCCAGGAAATCGTCATAACTTCCTAAAAGTCTTTGAGGTCACAGAGCAACAATTGTTTAGATTACGTAGTCAGACGATTGACAGGTAACCACTATGTTCAAACTTGTCATTATATATTTACCATAATTACATTTGGTTATAACGTACTACTTAGTATGTAGTTAGAACACTGGTTTGCGCTTATTTACCAATTCATAGGTAGGCGCACAAATAAAGCCATGAAAAGCATTATGTACAACAATAGTACATTTTGTCACTATTACTTAACGCAGCAACAAGTCTCATTCATAAGATAAAATGCTTATTGTGCTTGGGACTTTACACAAATCGACTTCCAATGTATATTTTTGTTGCTTAGAATAAATGTATTTGTGTCATTTGATGATTTATGTTTTTATTGTGGTTCCTTGATTTCTGGCGTAACTTGTTAATAAGTTTCAAAAGTATGATACCAATAAGGAGTCCTAAAAATAGGCTTCGCTATATTTTTGACTCAGGATTTTGAAAAATCCACAACCTTTAAAAAAACAAGAACAAATATTATAAAAGGTTTAATACATTTTTACATCTGATTATGTCACTTCGATTGTTTAACGATCTTAGTTGCTTAAATGCTATAAAAAAATGTACAATACGAAATGCAGGTCAATGTAACGCCTCAATACTCCATTAGATGATTTAACGTGTTTTTCGTATTTCTTCGATCACAGAGTGCTAACATAAAAATGACGACAAGTACATGTGGAGTTATTGGACAAATACGAGCTCCTGTATCGGCCCTATGCGAAGCTACAGTGATACAATAGCAAGTGAAATAATTCGTTTGTTTAAGAAAAATTTCACCAGCAATGCGCAGACCTCTAAATAACGCAAAAACATAATGGCTGAATATCTGTAACGGATTCACATTAATACTTGTTACAGTTTAAATCATCATATAAACTATAAATATATATAAGCTAAAAACACATCACCTAAAAAATAGGGGCTACTCTTTAGCGTTTATTCTACGGAGCAATCTCTAAAACGCTAGAAGCGAGTACCGTGCTTTTAGGAAATTCTCCTTACCTAGTGGCGACAATGGGTATCTGTATATTCTGATAACGTACACTAAAATGATTCGAGCAATCATTTTATTGCACGGTACTACAGGTTCAAGCGATTGAGTTCGATATTGCTTTCAAGATCCAAGGCATACATATTATTAGAATGTTCAGTAAAAACAATACGTTTAAGCTATTTTAACGTCAAACTAATATAAATTGAATAATATAGTCTTGAAACATTTTACAGACATGATTTGAATAACCTCAATTATATCCGCGTATTGCTTGAAACGTGGCTGCTAAACAGGCGAGAAATAAGTCAACTTGGATAGCATCAAAAATATACAAACGTGAATATATTTCTTAACGACAAAGCATTGGAAAATCACGTTCACAAACATTTGAGTAGTGCTATTTTATGTTCCTCGACGTTTATATTCGCGGCCATAAAACTACCTGAGACTGTGAAAAATTCTACCCTGTTGATTGTTTCATTCAGTTTGTACAAATTTTGTTTATGACATACTTTCGGACTGAAAGTTACACATTGTCTTCAGCGCATTATCTGGAAATGATGTTAAACATGCGATTTAGAAAAGGATATATCACAGTAAATTTTTAAAACGCCACTGTATGCAAGATGTTTCTAGTGGTAAGTAACAGCTAACACCAAGGATAAAGGTGAGAGACGATAATAGCTATGCGCACCTTCGTTGAATTATCCCAAATCCCAGGGGCTGTAATTCGTTCACAAGGGTACAGACGTTACGGGTTTATATTTCACTGATACAACAGACCGGATAGATAACAACCGATGAAGGACAACGACACATAATACTTCACATTAGAGTTGACTTTTTGTTACATAAGCTTGCTCCGCGCTGATTTCGGTGAGCAACTAAGGTGGACCCAGTTATGGGCTTTCTTTAGGATAATCCCGCAGTAGTACTTTACGCTTCATATGAGAAGTTATTTAACATAATATGAATAAAGGTTAAAAGGATTTCTAAGAAAGCAAGTTTAAATCAGAGAATCACTTAAAATATGCAGCAGTACACCTGATTCTATACCTTAGTTATTTTAAAGAAAAACGTTGCCGACCACCATGGCCACACATGTAGTACAATTGAAGAACCCACATAATTGCTCACTTAATTTTTGAGGAAGAACCATCTGAAATGGAATGGAGCATCACGACAACAACCGAAGAAAGACCTTTGAACCACCACTAAAAGGTTCAATTTTGAGGGAGATCGAGTCGAAAAGAAATATTTCTCGTTATAACCTTAAGTTTGTATGCATGAAGAGTATTCCGGTGGTATGGCAGATACACGGTAGAAAAAAAGCATCCTCAAATTATATAAACAGTTAATCGACGCTTATTTTCATTTCTTACATAATCCTGCTTTTGTAGCTCATCGTATAAGCATTAATAACTGTTATGTGGCGTCCCATAAGTCTTTTGGTATCTCTTAGTAAAATCGCCTAGCAATTGTTGGACTTTTAGCTCTAAGCTAGGTGGTTCCACCGCTGAAGACAAGGCATCCACGCTGTGCAGATGTGTTTAGACCCGGAATCCCGTTTTCGAGATCAAACAATAAGGAAATTAGGCTTTTTAACAGTATATCGGGTTGTGTGTCAGGTACGTTCTCAGCTTAGGACACAAACAGGGCTTATTTTACGGTAGCTAAATTAGACATTCAGTGTGTCCAACAACAACTACGGCGATATAACAACTTTAAAGTAGGTGACCATACTCCGGGCAATGACATCTTGACATATTTGTGACTGGCGGTCCTTAATCAAAAGTTGGCGCAAGATATGCACAGTCTTTTTTTACCACTCTACAGCGCTTACTGCAACAGAAATTTTCCTTTTCCGATCAGCGTTATCTTTGGCTGTTACTGCGAAGAGCTAAGAGATAGTATGATAACTGTTTGATGATTACCAACTCGTTGGTTTGAATAGATCAGACGGTTAGCAAAACAGCGTGAATTTATCTCTAACAAGGCAGTATTTTGTTTATCCGCTCCGTGAGCAGGTTTTTCGCAAGAATCATGAATGGTCCTTTGCAGAGAACAATAGGACGGTACAACCCTAGAGTTCTCCAAAGGTTATTAGAAAGGAACCATACCCACGAAAGGATAAACTTTACGGTTTAAATCAGGGTGAGATAATGCGTGACAAGGCGGAGTCTAGTACGAACCACACCTGTCGCAGCAGGAAAGGGAACAAAGCCCCCACCGGTGGACACAGAAAACAAAGTCGACGAATTTCTGAGAAAGAGATAATCCAAGGTCATCAAATAGCACACAAGTATTAATAATAGCTTACTTCGTTTAAAAAATTGTATGTTCAAGACCACATAAATTTGAATTTTTCTAACCAGATGCGGTTGGGCAAAAGGCGCGGCATCAATAAAGGCACCCAATATCATCAGTTCTGAATAACATAGTTTCCAAAGTAGACAGTTTAATCAGGCTGCCCAGGTAACATCCGGACATATATGAAGGTCGCACTCAGAAAATTATTTAAGGGTGTACCTAGGATGAATGAATTATATAAGAGACAGTTTTGACAGAAGAGAAAGATGAGGCACACTGGAAAGAGGACAAAGCCCACAAGGAGAAAGTTAAAAGAACTGAAGAGAAACCCAGATGATTGCGAGAAGGAAGCAGTAGGTAAATACAATCAAAAAGTGAAACTTTTGTGCACAAAGTGAAACGTGGAAAGTTAAAAGAGAAAGACTAGAGTAAGCGATGATTACTGGAGGTAAAGCGAAAACACTAGTCAGGGATTAGCCGAATAAGCTCTTCCTGCGGTCGAGTGTGTGCGACGAAGGCATCCAAGCGCTTATTCCCAACCCAGAGCTAGCTCTTTACTAAAGCCTCTGATAAGAATGCGGCAATTCTTAGACGATTCACCAACCAGTTTCCGTTATCTCCTAGAGCATGTGTTCTCTCAATTGACTCCACAGCTGTTCGGAGAAACTATGAATGCTTTGAAATGGTTGATGAGAAAGGCACACAGGCCCTGATGCCCTTTGACCAGTAATGCCCACAATATCTCCATTGAGTCCGCAGAGGGCTTTTTTAGAGTTATTTTGAAAATGGTGATCAAGACAAAGGAGCTAAGCATAAAAGATATCACTTATTCGTATCTTGGAGGAGTTTAAAGTGAAAAAAAAAACCGAAAAGCGTAGATATGTACTCCCGAGAAAATAACATCAACCAGATTTTGAACGGGATAAGCAAGATGCAACGCTGTTCGAAACACAGGGTATTAGGTCGGCGGAATATGTGGGATTAAGCATAATAAGTTTAAAAATTGAGTAAGGTAAAAAAAAAATTGAAATAATACTCATAGACATAAAATTACATATGCAACCAGAACAAGCGAATGCAGGGAAAAAAGTTATCAATGAGATACAGGATGAAGGCCTGCTGATCAAAGTGCGGGAAACTAAGGTGATGAAATGAGTTTTTTGCCGCGACCATAAGCAAAGACGCTAGAGCTCAAGAATATTTTAGGAAGGCTGTTGTCTTAAAAAACGGTGACTCCTTTTTAGATGCCCTTATAGGAAAAAAATAGGAAAAAAATGAAGCCGACACACTGAGTTTTCTTAGGGGCATGAAACATCGTTCGTTGAAATCCAAAAACGGCATTGAAGGTTCTTGATCTAGTACAGTAATAATTCCTAGTAAACCGGCCAGAAAACTCCTTTTGTTGAAAAAGGTGAAGCTAGGAAGCACGTATCGCTTACCAGAAAAATAAGGTTACTTGTTGATATATGATTGCTACTAGAAGGTGAGACACAGCGTTAAGGAATTTAAAGCAACAAAGTTGATGGTACATTATGCTTCAAATGTGGCTCGCTTAGACACGTAAGTCAAGACCGTAAAGGTTTAAGGCCCCATTGCTGCACGTGAAAAACAAATTAACGCGCAGAAACTTCATACAATGCGTTAAATACTGGAAAGTAGTGGAAAAAATAAAACAAGGCCCTGTAAGACCGACATCTCACATGCGAGCCGAACCGAGGCACGTAACAAAGACCAGCAAGTACAGGAAAAAGCTAAAAAGAAATTGACAATAGTCAACTTGCAATCCTGCAAGTCAACTTGAACCGCAGCGGACAAGCACATGGCCCACGGACACAGTGTGATAGTGCAAAAATTGAGAATGAATATGAAGCCTGCTAAGCAAGCTAAACAAGTAGTTGGTTCATTAAAATGGAGCTAAAATGTGCATTTTTGATAATCGTTCTGATTCGGTCAAGTCGTCGTCGAGAAAATGTAATTGTTTTGAATTTTTCTTGATGCAGAAATCAATCGCAAAAAAGCACTGGCTTGCACATGATCCAAACAATGTTCTTATAGATTAATAATATAATAGAAGTAATTTCTATTTTAATAATGTTCATATTGGTGTGGTGTTCAGTGCAGGAGACGTCGTATTCTTTACAGAAAGGCAATCAATGTATTAGCTGGAAATCTGTCGTAAAATAGTCATAAGTATTGCCTTAAATATGCCGTAACTTTCAACATATAAGTCCGAATTAATCTTGGAGTCAAGCTTCCACATCTGCAAGATACACTTCTTGAAGAAGACATATTTATAAAAGTGTACGAAGACTAATGCCTTAAAACAATGCTTCGTCTCTTTTAGAGTATCTGAACAACGTTTTTCAACAGAGTACCTGAACAACGAAAGCCACACATCACTTTTTGCGATTAAACGTTATTCAACAGTAACTGCTATATTTCGCGCTGGAAATATTTTATGTTATGCGTGAATCGAGTTTTATTGGCGTGCACAAAAAGATTACTTATGTTTCAGTTTATATCTTAATGTATTCCATGTTCAGAGAGTGAACGAATCATTAATTTTTGAGTTAAATTTTGAAATAAAGTGGCAACTGGTGAAGGTACGGCTTTATAGACGTCACCTGGCTATGGAGAGAATCATGATGCTGGAACGAAAGTACGACCTGTTTGACCCTTAAATAACAAACCTACCAGGCAAGCAATCGATTTCCTACCTCACTGGAAAACATTTGTTCATCACAACTAAAGTTTAGCAATAAATCCAGAAGAATGCCTCGATGCATTGCTTAGACTAATTTTTAATAGTACAAGCGAACGTCTGTCGCCTTAGCAGGGCATAGATGAAAAATCCTACTTCAATAACTGTACTCGGTATTTTCAATAAACAGACTCACTTCCTTCCAGAAGTATCTAGATCATTCCCCCCGATGTGCAGCATGGTCATATTCTGGTCAAGGCTGCAAAATATTGTAACTTTTGAAAGTAAAATAGTACACCACCAATATTTCTTACACGGGTTCTGATTCACTCATGAAAGTTCTTTGACGATTTAATTAATGGCTATACAGAATGGCTTATTTAAATTCAAAATTTTCCTCATGCTTTACTTCCAAGATAGTCTCTATAACATATATCTAATTTTTTTCGCATATGTAAATGCACAAATGCCGTGTTGAGAACACGAGTAAACAAGCAGCGTTGTCATGCCTGGACTTGTCGGAATCACGCTTGATGCACCATCTTATTGAAAGACGTAAGGCGTTCCTATAAACACTTCAGCTATCCAAAGTCGCACAAGAGCCTGCGGATGTTGATACGTTTGTCTTTCTGATAAAAAAAAAATATGGTAGCATGATGTAGCCTTTGTCTAGATTCAGAATACAAATATTAGTCGGAAAACTGCTTTTACTCATAATAGTGATGCTTTTTGAATATTGAGCACGACAGCGATTGTTTCTGCAGTTGATGTTTGCATGAATAATGAAAATGTTTTCGTCAGAAACAGCCTGTTGTTCTATTCTTAAGAGAATTTCGAAGCAAACGATCGATCGAACCACTTGAATTGAAAGTTCTCAGAAGGCATCTGTTTAACTTTTATAACATATGACGTAAACGATCGTTAATAATGCACCTTTGAGCGATATTCATTGAGTACGCACTCATTTTTCTGCCTTGAATTCTCCATTGTGCTATATTAGAACCTGCTTTTGTTTCTTTTGCAACCGCATACTTATCTGCAAGGTTGTAAGCTGTCAATTCCGAGCAGCAAAAGAAGCCTATAAGTCTATAAGCGCGAAAAGATTAGGATATAGTTGATTTTCGAAAACTATACACTTTTTTTCAAGCTCAGTGGATGTCTGCTATACCGACCGAAAAATGTCGAGAAATTTATGCTTATAACCTTTAAATTTTTTCTACAAAATGGTTATTTAAAAGGTCTTACAGGCACCGGTTTTGATCCGCTGTTAGCAAACGAAGCAGTCTTGTTGCGAACCGCTGATCCTTCATTAAATATTGTGCAAAATACGTTACATTCAGTTGATTGTTTGACAAAAAAAATTAGAATTTCCTTAAAACTTCTTCCAAAAGCGTTCGAAAAAATTTTATCATGGAATGCCCGTTCAACCAAGTTTAACTACAGAAGTCTGAAGTAACTATAAAATATTGAAGTACATGAAGAAGGATTACCATTAAACGGCTTTTCTTCATGTACATCCAGTAAGACCTCATTATGTGTACATTGAATATGGTTCCGCTTATATGTTTCGAGCTTTTAAACTCTCAAGGTAAAAGCAATATATGAAAACACAAGAGCATATCTTGGTGTCTTTTCTAGCTCTGAGCTCCAACATAACACTTAAGTTATTCAAAATCTTGATGGCTGCCAGCAAAAGAACGGATGTTTCTAATGACACCCAAATAATGTGGCATGCAGCATTCTTTATAGACCATTTCTACTACTCACCTAGTAAACTTGTGCATACATAGGACGTTGCAGCGAGGTAAATTTGTAGAATTCTCTCTTACTAGTATCATACATATTGCTGTTTTTATTCAAAGTGTGGGCAAGACTTTTTAGGAATTTTGCTATCATATGTTCTTTGGAACATTGTCTAATATGCACTGTAGTGCTTAGTAGTGGATATCTACAAACTTGGCATCGAAGAACTCTGTTGGGGAAAATGACAGCTGCAATTTTGTTATTTTGTGTGAAATCGTTCGATGCCATTTTGTGTCGTATTGATCGTAACTTCTGAACGCTGTTTCACATCGGGATATCACACCCGTTCTATCTGCGATAAGTATTGTCCAAAAAATATAGCACACATTAATAGAGTGGTAAAGGAACCTAATAGCCATTCGCAGTGTCTTACTTGAAATTATAGTACCTGTTCCAATAGAGAAACAAAATATCCTTCTTTAAATATGGTTAGTTATTGAGCGTGTCTCTAAATTAAGAAAATATAGTTTTAGTACTAGACAGAATTGCGACCTTGGCCCCGCGCCTGTTTTGTCGTTGATTCATTAATTTAATCTGACTCATATACCTGAGTTTACTAAAACAATAGGTCGAATGAAGATTAACAGTTATCTTGTAGCAATTGCCTTTCTCCACTTATAGTTTACTTCTCTGCAGTTATTTTCGTAGCCAATTTAATATGTTCGCCATATAGTACACCCAACTTTAGATGTGTTTCACTCGTTATATATTAGCATTTGGTACATTTCTGAAACGTGACTGTGGGTTTTTTTGGCTGACTCTGTTCCTGAAATGTACGTGAATGGACTTAATACTCAGCCGATCTCTGAGGTATGTACCTGAATAGAGTAGCCTTGCTCTTGATAGAGTCGACTAACATATTCATTGTCCTGTTGCCAGGACACCATTAAAGCTTGAGGGTTTTCATATTCCCTTTTTTGATAATAAAAACCGCTCAAAACGCATTTTCAAAAAATAACCTATACGACCAACAGGAGTTTTGCCATTTTCATTTAAAAATAGGCATTTCAGTTATAATTGTATGTATTGCATTTTTATTTAGACTTATCGATTGGCGTCAAAAAAAGCCCTTTATATAGTATATTCTAGTATTCACTTTTTAAATGGTATTTTCGAACCAAAACTGAAAAGTAGGTATATAAACACGTATGAATTTCGATTCAGCTTATGGAAAGTTTACAAGAAGCACCTTATCTAAATATAATTTCATATAAAGTGTTTCATCCAGTGTTACATGAGCGAAAAAACTATTACATTTGAAATTGATTTTGGTTATAGGAAAGCAATTTTCATTTTTGCTCAGTTTGTTAACATCTGTCAACTGATGTAACTAGTTGGCCTCGAAAGAGTTGTACTTGCCGTAGAAAGGGATATTTATTTTTGTGGAACTTTTTCAGAAGATCTTTTAGAGAATATTGTTGAAAAAATGTCGACTATAGGCTGCTACAACCTCCCAGTTGATGCTAATTAGAAATTCGTTTAAAAATAACTAAAAGTAGCTCGAAACGAGCTTCCATCCCACTCCCATGCGGGCGAGACAAAGTCCTTAATGAGTTTTGGCCTTCTTTACGCTGAAATATCAATTTTAGCTATAAAAATATGCATAGCATTCTGACTCAGTTCGGCAGAGGCTCTCAATTAATATTTAGAATGGACCTTCCTTCGTAAACCTCTTAGAAAACACGTTATCACTTTATCAACAAAAACATTTTCGACTAAAATCTTACAAAAATATACCTCATTCATCTTTATTCCCAAATTTTTTTTACAGACATTTGTAAAAGATTCCTACAAAAAAAAAGAGGCAGGAATTGTAAAAAACGAACAACTTCCCTAAATTAGCATTACACCCCACAAAATATTAAAAACAAATTCCCCCGAGACAAAGCGGTCATTTTACGGTTTTGCTTATAGTGTATTCATTTAAGGTTTTGATTTACGGATAGCTTTTCTCAGAATGACATTCTACCGCTTAAAAATAGCACAATTCAACCATTTTGAAGGGTTGATTTGGGCCAGACGAATAGACACAGACAAAACAGTATACTAGAAGGGGCTTATGGACTTCGCACCATTCGTGTTTTGTTGTCAAGCATATTTTATCTCACTCTTATAGAGATAAAAAGTTGTATCTATAATAGAGATAACGAAAGACAGAATAACGGCTTTGATTAAGATTGAACTTATGGTTCCTTTTACAATATAGTGTAAACATAGTTTTGCACGTAACGTACAGCTAGCTTGAAGCCGGCCGTTGAGCATCTGGCACGCTTCGCTCCGGTCCTTGAAGTAAGAAACAATGTATGTGGCAACATTAAAGAAATTTTTCGTGCAATGAACCTTTACGTTTGCCCGAAAATGGTCATCTGCTGGAAGCACGACGCAGTGACTAAGGTACCTAAGGAAGAAAAACGCGGTAACGCACGGCAGCTGTCCTGCAAGTCAAATTCCAAAAATGGTGAAAGCGGCTCAACAACATGCTAGCCAGAAATTACCAATAGACGTTTTTTAATGAACAGATACAAGTCTGCAAGTAGTTGCAGTGTTGCTAATTCCCCGCATGCTATTCGCAAAGTTGTCAACATATGTAGAGATATTGGCTGTGTGTTGTCGCAGTATTACAAGAGCGGTTGTCAAACTACATATATAGAAGCGTTCAGTGTAAAATACTGCCAATCGCAATGTTTGTTGTAGTATTGCGTTTGAGAGGCACCCTGACATTTACGGGCACACAGAGACGTCTGATAGTAACGTAGAATTAGCCGTAGTTAGTCTTCAACATAAGTACTTTATCTATGGTTTGGCCTTATTTTTTGTGGGTTGTCACTGCAAAGCAGTTGTATTGGAAATAGACCGAAGCTAAATAGTACATCAGCGTCTTCGGAAAAAGTGAGAGTAGCAGCACAACGTGGTGTATGAATCAGTTCATTATAATTTCAGCGGCAATTAGATGCGAGTACAGATCGCGCACGACTTTCCTGGTGCCGGTGCATAGTTTCGCAGAATCAATGTTTTTCAGGAAAGATATCGGGGCGCCTTTTTATGTTGAAAACGGTCGATGAACTGGATTGTAAAGTGTGCCATGTTGACGTCACCTGATGGAACGTGCAGCATATCACCGCATTCCCCGATAAAATGACGATGCAAGAATTTTTAACGTCTCGGAGCATTCGATAACTGTATACATTTATGCATGTTATGGGAAAAGTATCATAGATACTTTTCGCACTTTAGACTTTGATAGAAAGTCTCGAGGGAAACAAGTGTGCATATTTCGTCGATTCTTATCCACTATATTCGCGCTGTATAGTATTATGTGCAGAATAATCATATTATTGGCAGTTTTTTAACGCCTGTTCCTACTAATGTCTAAAAGGATCTGGCAACAGTCGGTACGAATTGTGTACCGTGAAATTTCTCCATAGATGAGAATTATTACTACTTATACTTATCTTTAATATTGATATATGTGTGGCTCCTTACAACAGGTAGCAGCTGGTGAACATCACCACTGCACACTGTCAAAACTTCGCCGAATGCCAGTGTTGTGTATGCCGCGGAATGATTGGTTAATGGTCCCCAAGACTTTGCGTTGAATCATAATAAATGCTGTTAGGCAAAGATAATTTCGAGCTCTAATGAGTACTGCATAGCATGTCTTTGCTAATCTGTCTGGTAATCTTGAAGCGGGAGTGTGCAATGCAACCGTCGAAAAGTGACTGCAAACAGCTCCTTCCCGGTAGCGAGCACTTCCTAAAGGCTAAATTAACAAGGTTATGTCATAATCCCTAGGCTTGTTATCGAAAATAATTTTGCCTAAGTTTGCCTTTAAGTATGCGCAGACATTACTGTAGATCACGCTCTACGCGTCATTTAGAAGTTACTCATGTGTGATTTCGTGCATTTCAGCAAGGTCAAATTGGAACAGTA
This sequence comes from Varroa jacobsoni, assembly GCF_002532875.2. NCBI lineage: Eukaryota > Metazoa > Arthropoda > Arachnida > Mesostigmata > Varroidae > Varroa > Varroa jacobsoni. The sequence goes on along the minus strand of NW_019213820.1, from coordinate 230,085 downwards.
TGGCAATATCAGCGTTTAAGTTCATTCCTGGATGTTGTTGTTGTGGGAAAAGAAAATTGAAGTTACGTAAAGTTTTGTTGCACTTCGCCAACTCGCTCTATAGGTACGTCAGCACTTGGCTGTTGTAGGCGTCAGCGCTCGGGATATGTCGCGTATCCACACGCGTGCACTATATAGGAAATCTTTAGCTATTGTATTGGTATTTCTTCTGCGTGATTCACAGATGAAACGGATTGGGTACTTCCTCCGTCATCAAGAGTACCACAGATAGATTTCGAATTATGTGTGGCATCAGTTTGTTTGGTCCAATATTCATCGTCGAGAAGAAGTCCTTCCCAGAAAATTCAAATGTATTAGAGCGCTGTGGCCTTATTGAAAAATACTTAGCACCTCTGAGGTAAGTGCCAGTGAAGTCGCTCAACAAGTTCCGTTCGAGAAGTGGGGAATCCAATACTTGTGAGACAGCTTAACAGGGCCCGATGTGTTTTAAAGATAGCCTTGTCGCTACCCTTCAGTGTGTACTTCGTAATATTGACCTGCAAGAAGAGCATGTTTCGACGTTCAAGATCATGCATAAAAATTTAACTGTATGGTACAGAACGCATATCATGTGCTTCAGCACCGCCTGCACAAATTTGTCGTACGTTTTTACTGGATATTTGAAAGGTTTCTTTTTTGGTATTTTAGGATGGTAGATATACGATGGCATTTCCATGTTTTTGCATGTGATAACATATGAAAAGGAACTCTTAATCAAGTTTGGCCAACCTTCAGACCACTAACCATCAAAGTGCCGAACAATACCTGGCTGCCGGGCGCGCCACTTGATAATTTGGTGCGATGAAACATTGCTGAAAGTGCTGATATACGTTATTGCATTTGTGTAAGTCTTGCCACCTATCGTAAGCTACTTCTAAACGTCGAGGAAAGGATGCATTGCTTTTCCACAAAGACTAGGTCAGGACATTGTCGTTTGCTATATTAAGACCCTATATATTGTTGCTTGGCGAAAATATTGATTACACTGAATATGATGTATTCCAACTTTACTGCCACGTCGATAAGGTACTGTCGGTACAGGTGGCTTGATTGATGTAGACAGTGAAAATGGTAGACATTATAGCAGAGGGCGGTCAGTTTCTTGTTGCTTGTCCGTCGCTGAATGTGCCATAGTCACAGGAACAGAAGAATCTACTGAGGATCGCCAGAGAATCGGTGTCATTTTAAAATGACCTGGCATTTGCATTGTGCTTAACCATCGGGATGTCTCCGAGGTGCCGAGGTTTTACGGAGAGGCCGCGACCGCCTTGGATAAAAATTTCTACCTCACCGGCCGTCGGTTCACTACATGTGTGACCGTATGAGCCTAGTAGCTATCGTTTCGGATTGACAATGATGCGAGCTTCTCAAATGCTTTTCTTTGTTGTGATGAGGTCATGAATGTAGGAGCACAAACCTCTAGATATTTGAGGATGGGCGGAATTTAGAACAATTCATAATAGCCAATCAGATGAATGCACTGCCAGCAGGTATGTTGGTTCTGTAGGGCGCGACGATCTTTGTGGGCAGATTGATATTATTTAATTTTATTTTACCTTCTATGCAACAAAAACGTGGGTTTTCGTCTTTCAACAATACAGCATTAAGATGACGTGACACCTGGTTTATTACGCGAATACTTGCCAACAGAAACATAATTTGATGCCCGCTTCGTTAAATGAGCCATTGAATAGAAACCGGAGAGGATCATAGAAGTGTTAATAATTCTTTGGGTAAGATTTGGTTGTCCATTTCGTGCTCTATTTTTGAATATATAAATCCAAGTCAATATTTGGCTTCTATTGAAGATCGGATTCTGAGGTATAGGCATACAGGGCGGTATGATCCAGACAGCGACTATCGCAGTTGTGGCCAAGGGCTCGGAAATTGCTTGGAGGGACCATTGGCAGAGGCTAAGTTGTTCACTATTATTTTCATTGTGCTTTCTTGCGACTTGGTTCCTTAGAGCAGCGGCTTTCGACCAGCGGGGCCTTGGTCTTGTGACGCAAGTAGAAGACGCTTCGAACGTCGCGACACGCTTTTAATTGTTAGCGACAATGATATTTCTCAATCAATCGAAGCAGCGTGGACGAAATAAAAGGAAAAATGTTCACAGAGTTTTAAAGACACCACAATTTGAGTATACGGACACAGTGTTTACCTCTCAACAAATTTCTCAACCAGTCTTTTTGGAAGCAAAATACGTGTCGAACGGATAAATTAAGACGAAGTTATACGTTTAATGATATATTAGCGTGAGCAATGCTAATGAACGTCGTGATGTTTCTGAATGGTCCTGTTTTGTTTTCAATCGAAAAAAATAAGAAGTTACTATCGTTGGTTCACGATCAAATAAATCAGCACTACGCTTGACGCAGAAACAAATTTTTCCCTGTACGAGTAAAAATATTTGACAGATAGGTTTCATTTTCTACGTTTCTCTTCCCAAGAAAGAACTATGTCATAAAAAAGTCAGTCTAATCTGTTAACATTAAAGGGTCGATTTAAATCGGACACAGCCTGCTACTCCAATACTATCAGTAGATAGACATATAGATAGATTACATACAAATAAAAAACGAATGACTAGAATATCTATGATGTATATAATGCGCACCCGATAATGAGTGTAATGAAATTTCTATTTTTGGTCAGGAAACAAGAAGAAATCTAGCGATTCTTGTTCAGAGAGATGTAGCCGCATGGACAAAGGGGTTTAAATTGCGAACATACTTCACAAACCAATCATGTGAACTTCTGCTATGGGCATGTTACACGGAATAATTGTGGAGTCATTCTGAAATACATATTATTGAATTACGGTATTATTTAGAAGGGTGAATAGTATTCTAAAATAAAGCACTGACTCAAAGATATATTGAAACTATCCAGCAGTTTAAGAGATAACTCTGCACGTAATATGCAAAACATATTATATGCTTCCGTAACACATTATAATAAACTTGTTTACCGGCCATCACCTACTATCTGTGCCCGTTGCCCGCAAGGATTTATTACTGTAGTGTTTCGTTGTCATGGCGACGCTTTTACCCTCCCTGAAAGAACTGTACCGAGATGAATGCAGGACACCCATTCTTGTACTGGTTCACTATTCACTATGGAATGACAGTTGATTCAATACCGTTGTCCTGCATTTGTCTGTTCAGTCAAATTCGACCACGACCGGCCGCACACATTGTTCTGAGATCACCAGAAAATCTCTGATAATTTTGCCTTTTTGGACCACGTTACGTGCATTATTGTCCGCGGCTACATGAAGTGAAGCGTTCTAAATAGCGCTCTATCACCACTCATTATAGCACAGGGGCACGTAAATCCCTACTACAGTACAATAAAGGTGAGCTTATAATACTGTGAAACGGTTCTGTTTCTATTGCCGAAGTTTCTATTATTCGAATGTAAGGGCTGTTTCGACCTTGCAGAGGATTTCACAAGTTTCCAGCATCAAGAGGCGAGTAAAACTCGGAGATTTTGTTTATTGTTGTTTCACAACTAAGACATTTGACGGCCAAAACTATTTATGTGTTAACATAATACATCAATTGAATAAAAAGGTCAAATATATTTCATTATAATTTTTATTATTAATATAATTATTATTATTATTACAGAGTATCAATAAAGTACTAGATTTAACAAGGATATATTCTGATTAAATGTACTACGAAAGTGACTAACGCCTATTAAATTTGGCACAGCTTGATACAATAGAATACAAAGGACTGTCAAAACATTTATTAGAAAGAACGTTTTTTAAGTCAAGTAAAACTATTAAAAACGTATCAAATGTGTTCAATGGTCGAAAATGCGTACACATCTCTCATCAGCAACTATTGCGGTGTTTACCTTATGATAAACGTAGTAGACAAAGCAGATTTTTTTTGCTTTTTCCGATCTAGTAATTACTTTATTGTGTAATAAATTATGAATGTATAGTAATACAAAGGTGCGCAGAAGAAATTCATTTGTCTCAGTCAGAATTTGTCATTTTTATGTTATGAATTACCCAATCATATTCCTGTATTTCGTGTGGTTTTAAAAAGTCTGTATGTTTTAATAAACGTGGGAAATGTGTAACATTTTTTAAAATTTCTAGTTCAAATTTCGTTTTATTCATTATTTATATAATAAATGGCACTTTGCCTTATTACACATTTTAGTGGATTATCTTGCTGTTTTAGGTTTAATTCTTAAAACGAAATGAGGCAAATAATAACGTTTGCTTTTTTTGAGACAAAACAGGAATAATTGTTACATGTATATTGCGTAATTGCTGCAGATCGTTAATATGCATATTTACCTGCTTATATTGATTATCGAACAACTTTTTTACAAAGAAGCTTGCATCCAGACCTCAAACGAATATGTATTTGTTGTTTTCTGTGTGGTTTAATTTGAACGACTATCAGGGTTATTCCATTCGGGTACCCTGTCCCTGCATCCAAAAGTTCGAATTATATTGGATATTTCTCAAATTTATAAGTTTGTATTTGGCATGGCTTCTGTATTTCAGCATCTTACTTTTCAATGTCGTTTTTTTGCGAGCTCTTTTAAAAAAAAATAACTTAGCGCAAAAGTTGTTAAGATGATTTTTGTGAGTCTTTGACTTTGTCGGTTCATGCGTATGTGTTTGGCGACGATTTTGTTTTGGTATATTCATTGAAAAATTTAATTACAAATAGCGTTTTAAAAAGACCATATTGTTTAAGATAGACAAAGAAATCAAAATATATTGCCCAACAGAGGCAGCCATATGTACTTTAGGTAAAACATTCGACAAGCATAGTAAGGCTCGCAATAACGAAAAACAGTACCTAAAACCTTTCTGGTGAGCGCAAGTTTTTCAACGGTATGACTTCGTTGCTTACAGTCCAAACGCGAGTTGTTATTTTGGGTGGAGTCATGTAGAGGCTAACGCGGTATGAATTTACTACTAACCGCTCACACATTTTTCTCGAGCAGTCTCAAATGTTAATCTGAGCTTGAGGCTGCAACTCAACTAGTTGTTCAAAAATTGTATCACCCACTTCTGCTTTCCATTTTTTCTATATTCACCTATGATGATCAGTATAGTTGATATGAATAATCGGTTGGACTTTCATGGTGTCATTTAAAAATATAGAACTAAATATGAAAATATGAAATAGTATATCTAAGCCAAGCTTAACTTATTAATTGTTAGAATGAATTCTCTCTTACCGTTTATTATATAATTTATATGTGCTACGAATGGGACAGGAGCAGTAAGACTTTATGTGGTTGTGGACAGATCAAGTGTCAGTTCAAGTTTAGTAGTTGGTTTAAAATTTTTAAATTACGATTATTTGAAGTCCTCCATAAAAAATATATTGTTTTTTTCTGCCTTCACAAGTGATCATAAATTCGCCGAAGGCTAGCAGCATAATACATCAGTTACATCTGACACAGAGTCTGCTGCTGGTGAGGACAAAGACAAACTACTTGCAGTAATTTTACTTCAATGATAAAAGAAGCTTAAGGAAAAACGGTTGTTAATAAAAATATTTTTTTTAGCAAAAGTTTGGCATTCAGCTCACAAAAATGTCATCTATTGTTAAATAAATAATTGTAAGATAAAGTAGTTGTCTGCCATTTTTATTCAAAAAGATAATATTTTGTTATTGTAAGCATGAATATCTTGATGGAAACCAGTTTAATAATAAAACGAATATCATATTCTTCGTTCGGTATGAAAAAATTTTAATCCCGGAAAGTAGAGTATTTACTATAATGCGTTTCATTAGTGATTACAAATATGTGTGGTGCATTGACCTCTAGTCTGTCACAATATTAGGTGGTCGAAAAGAATCCTGGTAAAATATGCGGATCCGACGTGAATGGGGTCATCTTTGGGGTCCTCGGTGCTTTAAGTAGGTGGTGGCCTTCTGCTCAAGCGTTCGGTCCAAAAGAACAGGTCTAGCTGGATTTTCCGGTGTACTGTTGACGACGATTTCGAGTTGTTCATACCAATCTATCAAATATTATATTTGTATATATTATCACATAATACTCTATAGTAGTATATGTTCACATAATATTTCGTTTGTAGGGTTGGGACAACATGATAACAGTACGTATCTGATCTAAGATAGCAGTTTTTAGATAGCATGGTAGTATTTCACCTTTCGTAGGCCAAATCCGAGCGGCCTAGTAGTCTTGAATTGAAATTCAAGCTTTCTATATCTTTCTAAGCTATTATAGTAACTTAGCGCCGTAAAAATACTTTTTACCTACTCAGCAAATAAAATGAATCTCATACGTCAACTGTTTTACCTACATATATAGTTTTTGGGCAACACACGCGTGTCAACGAATATGGGCAAGGGTTTTCAAACTTCAGTTCAACGAAAGTTACGAACTGGGTTTGGGACATAAAGGTTTTTTATTGGTGGGTCAATCTTACGTGTTGGTTGCCTTTAGGTAACGTAATTTGATCTATTATAGTATACGATCAGCTCCAATAATTTTTAAATCTGTTTTAACTTACTAGCCGTATCTACTTCGATAACTCAAGCAAAATCAAAACTTGCCCGCGAGTTTCTACATATATCTAAAGCATCCCAGACCAAGTTGTACCTATCAAACTATGCACTGACAGAATGCACAGAAAAATTATGATGTCGGTACCGTTGGCAAGCTAGGTACTATAAACTTGGGGACACAAAGGCATCAATAAAATCGTATGATATTGCTCGGAGCACTGATTGCGTCGCTCAACTATTAGTTGATAGATAGACAACGCCATTGGTGTCATTTCTACATGTTGCGCATTATTCGTCCTTTTTGTTTAACATTGTCGATGATTGCGCATATTTCCAAATCAAATTATTCGAATAAACATGAAGTTTCTTGCATCTCTGACTTGTAATGACAATGGCATTCCTTACTCTCGCCTGTGATCTGTCGAACAATCGTTATCTGGCCCGACGATGTTCTAGTGAACTGTTCTTCGGGATTTTAATACTGCGTTTTCTTGTGTTCCACTGGGTTTGCCGCTGCAGCGGCAATGTGTCGTATCGCCCATATATGCGATTAGTAGAATACGGAATATATGGCATTTAATACTACGTAAAATCCACGCTGTATGATTAAAGCACAGAGTCTGAATATGTTGTGTGACTCTGTTTAAAAGCATACGCGTTTCTTTGATGTTAATTCATGGGTTCTATTAACATTGATTCTGCTTGATTTGAATTATCGTGTTGTCGAGTTGTTGCCCTCTCAGTTATGATCTATCTAAGGCGATACTGTTATTCTCCTTCTGTTGCATATGTGGCAGGTTTCCTTAATGATAAGCTCAAGTCTTATAAGTGATGCCAGGTAGTCACTTTGAATCTGGTAATTTGCAGTTCGTGCGCTAATATTTTCTGGGTACTTTGGCTCTAAGTCGTTTCAAATACCAAATAAAGGTAAAAAAAAATGCTTCAAAGCATCGAATAAGAAGCACCTTGCACATTCTTTGTAAATTGTTCTAAGTAGGCGAAAATTCGAAGACCACAGAATGTAGTATAATCCTTTATGAACCCTTTACGAACGAACAACAAACCGAATAAAGATTGAGCTGGGTGTGATCTTATTGGCATACCAAACTCTTCTACCTTTTGTGGTCAACACAATCGTTGAAGAAGAAAATGTGTGGCTAACCTTCATTTTCCTGGAACTAAACGGCATTATCCATATTTGGAAGATCTAACGCGAACAACTCAAAGCTTTCCAACATACAGTGAAAACATCTGTCATTTATTATTACTTTTCGGCCGTCGAATTATCAGTTATTATCGTAAAAAACATGTACAAGCACAATCCGCCCTTGACTGTAAACCGCTCTGTGTTGGAAACTTAACACCCTTATGTTTTTAAGTATTACAGCCTACGCTTTATGGCTCTTTTCAGACTGCTTACTGTTTCGGATATAGCATTTTAATAAAGAATGCACTGTAATTCTACCACATTTCTCTCACTCGTGCTATCCGTCTCCGTCAACTAAAGAAGCCCCATTCCTTTCTCTTGGAGCTTAATACTCGGGTGCTATAGTAACCACGGGCGATAGAAAACCACCAAATCCTTTAGCAATTTTCTCCTTGTCTTTTTAAATATATATCTTTATATATGAAGGTCAAAATAATTGTGGAACGCTATGGAAGATTAACTAAAATTTGATGGTTTTAAAAGTAACGTCTAAAGCTTTTTTTTATTTTATAAATAGCGATGCAAATAGTGACAGTTTATTATAAGATAAGAAAGAGAGTATTTGCGAAAACTCAATTCCAGGATACGTGGAACCGGCCATTAAGTTTGGCGCTAACTGAGGCCATTTTTGTGGACTGTTTCACTTTTCCTTTTTAAAAATGTACGTTATTATTTAAACATATGTCTACAAAACAAATGTATTGCAAAAAAGATTACTTTCAAACTTAAATTAGTACTTATAGCTTTGCGCACCTTTCTGAACGCCCCAACATAAGAATAAACATGTTCGTGTCCGTCGTGTCAATCTAGTTTATCAAGCACGCGGTTAACTTTGCCGTAGTCAGGCCCAAATCTGCCTGAGCTCAGAAAAATAATCTTGCCTTTAATCTCGTATGTTATTCGTCGGCTGCCACTGCTCGTCTAGTCGTAAGTGCAGTATTCGTGTTTTCTTGATTTTCGAATGTTCGCTTTCGTCTAACTGCTATTTTTCCTTATTGGCTTCTGTGGTGTTTTTTTTTCAATATCTGTTCCTATCTATCAAGCAACTTTGTTTGGTCCTACCAAGGCTGTTTCTTTTTTTTCTTTAGTTTCTGCATTGAGCTTTTATCATGCTACTTGCCCTTCATTGTATACTTCATTGTATGTTTTGGCCTTCTACACAACCAGCTAGAACTTGTTTTCTTGAGCTTCAGCGCCTTTTTGTTCACATCAATTAATGGTTTCTCAGTTTGGTGCCATCACTTCTATGCTCGCATCAGTGCCTCTAATGTTTGCGGCTTTCCTCACTTTGTGTGTTGCTAACCTCCCAGCAGCAATTTAGAGCTTGAATCACTAACAGTAGGTTTCAATGTACAGCCAGTACAAACGGAGCCTCCATTCAAACACGTTTATCGGTCTCTCATTTAGTTTCGATTTAAGTACAGTCACCTTAAGTGCCAACTTCCAAGTACCACTGTGGACCTGTTACTACCGACAGCAAAATCGATAGGCTTTTCCAAGGTGGTATATTCAAAAAATTGGCTAAGATATTTGCTATGTAGTGGTTCGCACCTATTTCCTATTATTTTTATTATCGCACTTCTTATTATTTTTGAACCTATACGTTAAATATGCTTGTTATATTGAACAAAGTCAGGCGAAACGTAAAAATATATATGTATATATATTTATATATTGGCTGATCGATAAGGTATCGACCGTTTTTGAAAAAATTTTGAAAAATTGAAGAAAACATGTTGTAAGTTCCAAAATAATACTACTAAACTGAATGTGCGCCATATTTATCGACAGAGCGTTAAAATCCCATCACTGTAAAATTTATGGGATATTCGGGAAAAAATTGTTGAAACTAAGTTAAAATCAGTAGGGTAGTTCTGCAAAAACTGAAATAAATGATAGTTTGACGGTGCAGGATCCCGGCTAAACGGCGGATGCATCAAAATTTTTCACCCAGGTTCTTGCAATTTTTACTGGGTAGCTAAAAATGTGTATGGTTTGGCATCTTCATGGTATAAGACGACGCCTTTTTTATTCGCTAGTTTTGGTTGATTTTTCTCATCTTATCAGTTATTGACAATAAAAATCCAAATCAGTCATTTTACTAAAGGACAGGATCTCATAGTGTACGTACTGTTTCCAATCCTGCCAAGCACGTCATCTTCTTTAGTGTCAGTTTGGGCTTTGTTACAGACCGCAGAACATACCGTTTTAATTTTCTTTACACATAATTATCGTAAAATGATCTACTTTTCATCATCCATAATCAATTTCTTCTGAAACGGCTCGACTTTATTGTGTTCCTGTGGAACTTCACAGAGAGAAATACGATCAAATAAATTCTATTGCGTTAGTTTTGTGGTATCCAGTCATCGAGATTTTTTTATAGTTAGCTTTCTTCAAATCATTTAAAACTGTTTGATGGTGAATACTTAGTTTTTTTTTGCTATGTCAGAATTACTATTGTCTTGGTTTTCTTCAACTTCTTCTGTAACTGGTCGATTCTTACTAGAAGTATCGAACTTTACTGAACAAAATTGAGCAAAATGTCTTTGGACCGTGCCTTCTGTTAACACATCCTGATTATAAATAGAATAATCTGTTTAAGGGGCTGGACACCATTTGTGCCCTTATTGCAATAAAACTGAAAAATATTATGAATTTTTCCAGAAATTTCATTAATTTTCAAAACATTCTGTCTCATATATTAATAAAAACATTCCAACAATTTAGTGCATCTATTGCCAAATACAGATTTTAAATGATACCAACGCCAAACCGATATTATTTATATTACGTGAGATATGTGACTCTAGAGCCATCTAGCTAAAAAAAAATAATTGATACTTCTTCGACAACCCAAAATATGCATGCAAATTGACCCGATTTGCTACAGGCATCACAAATATGCTACCCATATATCAAAGAACTAAGCACACGCCCGTGTATTTCATGAAAACTGGGTGTTGAATTTCTTTGCTTTGGGATTTGTTTTAGCAACTACGCATTAAAATATAAACTGTGCGAAACCAAAATAGAAGCATATCGGACAAAAATGTGAAGGCTCTCGGTAGAGACATAGAGAGATAACACTCCTTTTGATTTGGATAAAATACAGCTTCCTTGCTTTTTTATAATTATTGTATATGGAAGTGTAATTTCCTGAACACTTGGTATATTCTCAGATGCCGCTAAGTGATCAAGCGGTGTCCAGTTCTGCGCAAGGCACTGCTAAATACCCTGCGACAAGCAGGTCTCAGCAAACCTTATATGACTACTGGAGAACGCTTTTAATGGAAGAGGAACGTAATGCTGTGAGGAATGAACGACTACTGCGTAAATTGGAAGATATTGAACAGAGGACCAATCTTCTTTACCACAGGACAGAGAGGCTATCACAACTCAGGGTTAGTGACACCTCTTGTTATATTTGCTCACATAATAACAAATGTATAAAGAAACATACAACAGAAATTATGATATTCACTTTATAAGCAAAAAATGATGATTTCACAATGGTGATAACCTTGAGCGTAGGTTTTGCCTTAACAAGGATATTCTTTATTTACTTTTGGAAAGAGTTCTTGGCTTGTGGCTTATCTCTTAGGAGAATTAAATCTGATAAATGCTAGTTTTTTTAAATGTATAGTGCTAGCGGAGCTGGCAACTTTAATGAACGCGAGAGTACAGAAAATTAGTTGTTTAAACCGGTTTGAATGGAGTCTGTCTTGTTTAGAATTAAGATATTGCAGTTGGCAGTAATTAGCTTCCCTACCACGCATATCGCCCGACTTGTAGGCATATCCGAAATACTACGAGCGGCATATATCGATAACAAATCCAGTAAAAATTTTTATATGACCTTGGAAGTTAAAGGCGATGGGGTTGTTCTCGGTACATGCGAAACCAACAATGGGAGCTAACGCGATTTCCCTGAATCTTGAAGGAATTTTCTTTGCGGCTGCAAAAGTACGTTTTCCCGTGAAGATTGACACACACCTGTGGGTACAAACAGGAAAAAACAATTTTAGGTTGCAAAAAAGTTTTCCAAGGCCGCTACTCTATGTCTCTAGAATTAAAACGGAATATCCTTTCGGAAACACTGTCGTTGACCGAATTCGGCACCGTGTTTTCAAATTCATATTTCCTTCCATACAGCCTGCTGATCGCATGCTTTTTAATTAATTAACTTAAGTAGGCTGTCTGCGGCTCAACTCCGATGATTGGACTTGTCTCTGCCTGTATCTTTGTTCTTTAGTTCTCCATTCCTCTTTAAAGCTACTTCATTTAACAGGCTGATAGAAAGGAGTGGCTTGGTTACCATGCTGGGGTTACTTCGGTTAGATCTCCCACTTAACCAGACGAGCTGATTCTTCACACAGAAGCGTGTCCTACTCGTGTATTCTCTAAATGTAACCCCAAAGCACCGTCCAAGACGTCCCCCATGCTTCCTAAACGTATCTTGATCAGGCGATCTTTTTCCTCCAAAATCGCTCTAGTCAAGGTCTCCTTTTATCTTAGCACCGGCGCGGTTAAGTAACGTAAAATGTGTTCCCGGTTAAGGCAGTGACCGCGGTCGTGCCAATAGTGCGATACGCTAAGATAACTTTAACGCTATTATTCGGGCTTTTCATAGTAACTCCTTAGTCGTATTGATCATGAATTCTTGCAAGGTTTAGAGGAGAGCCCAAACACCGCAGTCGATTCCACGATTGTCGTTAAAAGCTTCCTCTTTTTCTCTCTAGGTCCGTGAAAGTTTAGCAAAATCCTGAATATTTCTAGAGATACCCTGATCGCTCTTGCCACAACCTGTCTTTTACGGTATACTCTCTCCATCGGGTGATCTAACTGAATTTCTAAATATGTTGTCGTTGTAGCAAAGCTTATTCTCTCATTATCCGGTACCAATGTACGTAGCAAATATTTCCTTCTGTCAATGCGCAATATGGATTCCGATTTCGTAGAGACCAATCGTAATCAACAGTCTTTCATCCATATCAATATTTCCGCGAGCGTTTGATTGGCTCGTTTACTCCAGTGTTCTTATTCGTAAGTGACAGCCCGATCATCTGCGTAGACAGAAATTTCTGCTTTCAGCAGGAGATATTTTTATCACAGGACTTCATCATACACCAGGATTTACAGTGGTAGACCCAGTATGGACTCTTGCAGGATTTCATCAGTCACAGGGAAAAATAATTTTCACGTTGTCTTCCAATCTATCCTCGGCAAAGCATCTTTAACGTTTAGAAGACCCAATAAAAAGGATCTCTTGAGTTTATTGTATATTCTTTCATTTTTCCGGCCCTTAAGAGGATTTTATCAATGATCGAAAATGCGTATCTGTGTGCTCTATACTTAAGCTGATTATCGCTCAAAAGTCCTTTTTCTTTCACCAACGTTCTGAACCTTTGCTCAATGATAGCCTCAGCGCACTTTGCAAGTGTCCCTAAAAGATATAGGTTGTAGGGTCAATTTCTTGTTGGAAATAAGCACCATCTCCCTTTTTTCTCTTGAGGAATAAACTAAAGACATGTGTGACCACCACAGCCACCATGTGCAAAAACTTGTTCAAAAACGTTCTCGTGACTCTGATTGGGACTATAGAACCCTTACCTAGCTTAACTCGTTAATTTGCTTGTAACACCTTTTTCGCATAACCAATTGGATGTTTCGGCCGGAATTCTGATCGCTAAACTTGGTTCTATTAAAGAAAAGACGGAATAAAAACAAGGATTTGATCATCCTTTCTTCCTGTTCTCTCTTCCTGTTTGCTTTTTCTGTGGGAAGCCTGTACGGCTGATCTCACGGATCTTCTTGTATCTCCTCTAAAAGCTCATTTCCAACAAGCCGAATTGTTTGTTTCAGTCAGCCTCCTAAGCTTTTCTCTTTTTTGCGTGTATTCGTTCAAAACTGCCTGTAACACCTTTGGGTCTCTCCTCATCTTATTCTGTTTAACTTTCTTTTGATACCGCTACATTCTTTTCGCTGTGATTCAATCCCCTCCCTCCACCAGTAGCCGAGTTTTCATTTTGGATTAATTGAACTTTTTGCACTACTAACATATACTAGGAGCTGGTGTAGGTGCCTCTTGTTTTGCGTAATGCCGCGTTCCTGTACTTAGCGATTTCTAACTGCCACTGCTTCTTCCGTTTTCAAATATATCAAGACTAAAGCAGATCGATTGCGGAATATATAGTGTTGTCATCGCTTAGACCTTCTTCCAGCACCCTCCAACCGCTAAGGCAGTCCATCGGTCAACCTTTCACATCGTAAGATCTGCGAAGAAAAGCCCTGCGTGATCTCGAAAGGTTATATATAAGACCCATGTTGGGCGTAGCCGGAGTTGCGTAGCCATATACTCTAGCAACTACTGATTTCTTTTTTCGATCCTAAAAATTCTCCATGCTTCTAATACCGCGTATAATGGTGTATTAACCATTAAAACACTTCCTACTTCATTTATCAATTCTGTACAGGCTGGATTATTTATCTCGTCTAAAATTTTGTTTTAGTCTTCTATAGTCTCATTAGGACTTGAGTACAAAGAGTAGTAGTCTCGCGATAGGTTTCCGAGCTGTTACTCATGGTAAGTATTTCTCTATTTTTTATGCACGACGTGTCGTCAAAATACTAAGTTATATGATTGTTCCGTAGGTCAGCGTTAAGTTCACTAATAATTAGGAAGTCAGCCCCTTTTCCCGAGCTAGGTCCTCGAGTAACTAGTGAATGGTTTTGCTCATGTTACAATTTAGCTAGACCATCCTAATTATTGTTCACTTGTCCTAGAATTTTTTTGTTCCGCTACTACCGTTGGGGAAGAAGTTACTGCGACTTTTCCGCTGTCCGATTTTGTCTTAGGCTTTCATGGTGTTTCGAGGTCATCGTCTCTAATGACCTTCTCAAAAAGAGCGGGTACTGTAGCCCACGTATGTTTTTTGAAAAAATTAGCAAGTGGTTTATGAAAACCATTTACCTGAACTCGCCTGCAAGTTTCTTTTTCGATATTTCTTTATAATTTAGACAGTTTGTAGAATATGCAGGATGATCCGCCCATCCATAGTTGTAGCTGTAGGGTTTATTCCTACACATCCGCATCGGTGACATTTGTTCACTGTGATATCAGGCTAGATCACTAAAGTATCCGTGCTTAATATTTTTATATCATTGTTATACTTTCTTTTCCTCGAGATCCTTTATAAGAACTTGAGGCGCTCCCACGCATGCATCTTTTACATTGATATTCACTTCACTCTTTCGAAGAATTTTAGTCCCTGTGAACTCGTGTTATAACGAATCCCGCCTTGGCTTCGTCAAAACGTCATCAAAGAAAATATTTCCGTAAACATTCCTCAGTATTATAGAGCTTGAGGCAGTGTCGCATGTCCCCTTAGTAGATCACAATATCAGTGATCTTTCTGAAAACTCCGTAATTTTCTGTACTTACAAAACATGGTATCGAGCTCTTAAATACACGTTCGGACCAGCGGCTAATTAAGTTAAAGGGTTCGTTGAGAAGGCTTCCAATTTTGGTTAGTGAGGCCTTTTGCCTCACGCGAACTGCAACCATTACTGTCATTCGCAGGGGATACCAGTGCGTATATCAAGTTCCGACCACCTTGTAGCCATTCGAAACTACGACGTTTGAAATTATTTATGAGCCTCAACACGTCACGTGTTTGGTTTGGCAGACCACTTGAACGATTTAAAATAATGACCATTTCCTATGAGGTTTTAATCCGCGCTATTGTAAAACAAAACAGGTTACCTAAGAATAATAATAAATTGCCCCAATTCTAGTCTATAATGCTAGTAGCAATAAAATGGCGATTTGTATTTGTCCGACCGCACCTCGCGTTAAAATTGGCGCTAGGCTCGAACCGCTCGTCTGCCTGTAATCGCGGCGCTAGAATTTATTAATTTGACTAGAAAAATATTGGCAAGTCGCTAATCTTACTACTTTGGGTTCCAACTCAATCACGAGAACGCTATTTTCTTTGAAGGTACTTAGGCAAAAAAGCACTAACAGCTCAAATTCCATTGATTTTCGGGCGCTTGAGTGAGACACGCGCGGTCTTTACAGCACCGAAACAGGACCTATTGGCCACATACTGGCGAGGAGATTGCCAATCTCAGTTCATAATTTTGAAGATTTACAGATTTACGTCAAGCAAGAGGTTCTACGAGGTGTTACTGTTTGCAAATCTGTATACTGTAAAACGAAGCTTTAGAATCGGTCCCACGGGCTTTGGACAGCATCAATACATTAGATATACGCACCTTGGTAAACATCAACGCCGTCATCTCAAAAAGCTGTTGATAAGGGTTCGATTATGCGTTTGATGGTCTATAAGATATATTTAGTGGGCCACTTCACACACTCAAGTGACAATACTCAATTCATATCTATGAAAGACGGACTGTTTGGATTTCAAGCTGTTTTGCTAGGCTTAGGTGAACCGTACGCATAGGCGAATCGCTGTTAGATACGAGGCACAAACGGTTACATCCAAATTTACCTTGCACGATTGATATTTCTCAACAATAATTGTTTCTGAATGTTTGCGGCCTTACTTTTTCATTTCTAGCTAGTAGGTAATCCTTTCAACAAGCTATCTATATTCAGGTCAAACGCCTCTAGAAAATCTAATAGGTCCGTTTAAAGGGCAAATATAAATAAACAAACTAATATTGTTTAATTTCTTTCTCAGCGTAGGTTCGCGGAAATGCTTCGGCAGCAGTATCTCAATGATCCTGATTTCAAATACGAGGATTATCCTTACATATTTAAGGTACACACAGCTGATTTATATACGTTCAAACGTTTTAACTTTTACCTTTGACAGCTATATATTTTGTCAGACAGTACCATATAAATTAATAGGTAAATATTTGAGAGAGAAGTAGTGTTTGCTTTAATCAGACGATACTTTTAACTGTATCAAATTTAAGTATGTTTCCTAAAATGTTCGTTTCATATTGAGAAAGTTTTAAAAGTGAAATTTAAAAGCTATCATAAAAAACATTTTCTAGGATCTCAACTTATATAACTATACAATTGCTACAAAATCTAGCGCTGCCTCGTATAAGTTCATAAAAATAGATCTACTAAAAATTTGTTAACTTGCTTTTTTATATCTACGAAGGGCCATTCGTTAAATGAGTATAAATGAACATAACTGTACAAATATATTCCTATTCTGTGCTGATGTGCTCTGTTTCTTCACGATAGAATCACAAAGAACGAGGCGCTAATTTGAGGATCTTCCTCAGGGGAAACTAAAACATTTGCAGTTTTGGTGATAATCGAGTTTTGAATATTTTTAATTTGGCGTAAATATGCGTATATAAAGAAGTGTAGCTGCTGTTTGCTTTCGTTCAAAAGCTCCTTCTTATTTCAGGTACAAGTCCCTTAAATGGGAAAATTCGTGCACAAAATTGTATTTAACAGCGATGCTTTAAGAGTGTAGTACATATATAATCTTTCTACGATGCATCGGCCTTAGGCTTCGCTGCCGGTCCCATCGGCATAAAATTGTTATACTTATTTAACGATATTTTGATTCCGAAGTAGTCGGATGCAAACGATAGTCTCATCCTGGTATATAATGTATTAAGTATTATAAATTAAATAATTGGCAAATAATCTAAAGTGAGGTCGCTCCGTCCCGGCAGAGTGTCCATAGCTAATTTCATTACAGTATTGCCCGCTAGATTTGAATGTTTCGGTCTGCGTGGGTGCTCGTAACTAAGACTGCGGTCCTATCTCGTATATTTTATAGTTTACATACCTTTTAAATACTTCAACGTCGATGGAATTGTGCAAAGCAGATTGTATATTATGCTCTATGTTTGTTACTGATCAACAAAATTAACTTACTGTTAAACCTTTTTTTCTAGTGGTTTCGTACTGGCCTTTTAAGATAAATAGTCTGTACCTCCAATAATGACTACACAAGATCCAGTTATAACTGTTCAACATCATTATAAGTTTAGTTTAGACTTAACATGTCTATTAAGGTGCCTGGAATTATTTGGTTAATTAGAAATTTGGATAACTCTTAAGCTGTAGTAGACAAAGTTTAATCAATACATTCGTCAAGCCTTTGGCTGTCTACTACTACTAGCACATGGATTATAATGAGAGAATTACAAAGTTAGAAGCAAAAGTTTTTTAGCGCTGAGAGCGAACGCTCAGTGATTGTGTATGTGTTTCCGGAAAGTGAAAGCATTGAAAATAAGAATGTTAAAGCAAAGTCGGGACAAAGAGGCCTTAAGTAAAGCATAGTTTTTTTCTAATGCAATAATATTAAGAACGAAAAGTGAGGAGACAACGACAGACCTTAGAGAAGCCCTTGAGCAAAAAAGGGTATTTACAACACGGTCCTTATCGGTTCAGTATGGGACATCCTTAACACGTGTTACGAAATTTCACAAAAATAACGAAGATGAAGGACAAAAGCAAGAAATTATTTCTCCACAGATTGAGTTCAGGGTAGGTAAAAACACGTATGGTGTGTTCTAGAGAAAATTTGCATAAATATTACCTATTTGAAGCATACTGTTGGCATAATGGAGATACAAGTGGGTCTGTGCCACTTATTAGATTTAGGCGAAAGAAAAGCATGAAATTAAAAAAAAATCGGTGGTAGTGCTGAATGAAACCGGGCGTAAACTAGCTTCTGAAAAACCTTATAAATGTAATTCCTCATAAATGCGGAACGCGACAATCGATAGCACATAGTGTGATTACTCGACAAAAATGCACAACCAGATGGCCACGCATTAATCGCAGTATGAATCGAGACAAATAAAATTCAGTGATGGCTTCAACTCCCACATTCTCCGGATTTAAGCCCTGTGATTTCCATTGGTACCTAAAAAGGTACGATCGTTAGAGTAGCATATCTTACCGTCGGTTCTCTCAAAGAAGCTATAACGAGATTAGATATGGTAACGTGATTTCAAATAGATAGCTGTAGAGAGGCTCCCATATTAGTGCGTTAACGTCGACGTATGAACAATAAATTGGAGTACATCTCCTACATATCAAAATATTGCTGTTCCATGATATTTAATATTTCATTAATAGAAATATCCGCTGTTCACAATTTCTGGACGATCAGTAAATCATTCTGACGTCATAAAAATCGATGTGGCTTTATACTCACGGGTTCATTATAAAGTATACTGCTCGTATTACATAATGTTGAGTGAGGAATAACTTGAATGGGTTATAGGCTTAAGATGTATGTGGAGATAAAATTATAAAGTTAGACAGCATTATTATCTCCAGTGTGGTCAATTACGGTTTTCAATACTGAGTTTTTTTTACTTTCTTTTACAGGCAGATCAGTATGTGGCGCCATCCTATATACCGGATCCAATTTTATTTGGTTTAGATACTCCACCATGGATGCCATGCGAAGATGATTTATTTCCGGCTCGAAGATCTAAAGAAATCTTAGAGCAAATGGATGCTGCTTGCGATTCTCATAAAAAAGCCGGTACACAGTCGACATTAAAAGATCAATGTCAACAGGGCAGCGGAAGTACCCCCAACATTCAGGAAGAGAAAAAGGATCAGGAGAAAGACGTTTATAACGGTGATTAAAACTGCTTATATGAATAATATAAGTCGGTATCCAATTAAAGAAAAAAGACTCAGGTTGTCTCAACTTTTAAACCTTATTGCGCAGCACTAAAGCAAGATGTTTTTAAATGGTTTGCTGCTTATGAAAACAGAATTATTGTTCTTTACAGTAGCATCTCACATATCAATAAAGACATCGGTAAACATTTCCCAATGTGATACGTAACACTAACATGTCGTATTTCAGTGATCGATTTATTAACATATTATTTCAGCTTGCTAGAATCGGAATCCAGTAAATTCAACATTCATATTTTACAGTAATACCTCATAATATGCACAGGCGGTAGGTTCTATTTCATCATCTCTCTGTTTCAAGTTGCACGTCCGGTATTCGTTAGGTATTCCACCCAATGACTGGGTCTCAGTATGAAACGACGCGTGTCTATGCTTTGTTTGAACCTGAACCACAACGTGTTTCTAAAATGAGTAGGCAAAAACGTTACCTACTAAGCTATTACAGGTAGCTCATCGTCTAACATGTCAAGTAAATCTTAAATGAGCTTAACTGGTTTAAGTGTTTTCTGGTGATTTTGCATATTCACGTGTGTCATGTGTGAAAATGAGAAGAGGAACAGGTTTGACTGGAAAGCCGAAAACAGCGATCAGCGAATTGCTTTAGCAAAACCAATGTTAGAAACTGAGGGAAAATTTCTCGCTATTGTTGTATAAAATCAGTAACAAAAATCGTACTACGGAGCGTAAAAACTGTGTGATAGTTTACAAACTCCGAAAAAAAAAGCCAAAGAAAAAAGGACTGTGTGAAAAACTACGTTTCGCTGCCGATTTAGAGGCTGGGTTCAAGAGAACTGCCTAGAGACCTTGCTTGGATGCTTAAATTAAACGAGTTCGTCTTCGTTGGGTAAATTAAATAAATAGGTGGGCGCTTGAGAACTGAAAAAAAATCAGTTTTTTAAACAAACCTCCTTTTGAATTTCGGGAAAAAGCTTGTGGTGCTTTCGAACGTGTTGGTGAATGATTTTCCGAAAACTGCGCTATGGCAAAAATCAAACATCTTTTAGAAGTTATGATGCAGTTTTTAATTTCTGAGAAAGGTGCTGGGATGATACATTTCTTATAGGGAAGTAAAACAGCAGGAGTATACTGAGGTTATCGAGATACAGCCTCAGGTACGAAAATGGTTCCCGCAAGGTGACTAAGTTTTCATGTACAATGACGCGCCTCGTCACAGAGCTCGGGAGTTTGTAGGGTACTCACTGCCAATGAAGTTCAAGTGCTGCCACCGACCGCTAATTTGGCAGACGACAATACAATAGAACATGCCTAGAGAAGAGTTAAAGCACGGGTTCGGAAAATACAGCCACAAAATACAGATGTTTGCAAATAAATCACGCCATTTGTCAGCATTTTGAAAATGTTTGCTGACTTCTTTGTCGACATGTAGGAAGCCATCGTAAATAATAATATTGTCGCAGTCGTACGTCAAAGAGCATTTAAAAGTATCTTACTTTAGTGCTACGCAATTTGCTTTGAAAAATAAAAGTGAGCACCGATTATATATATAATATATATATATATATATATGTATATATATAGTATACTTCTATTACATTACAGTGTATGCTGTGGGTAGCCGGTTGAGAAGATGCCTGGAGAGAATTGCATGTCTGGCAACGAACCAACTGTGACGCTAAGACCGTCATACGGCAAGTGCGGCCTTATTCACATGGCTTTGGTCCGTTGCAAATCGAGCCAGAGGTACACAACTGGTATATTGCTGAACCAAAACTGAAGGAATGTTTCTCCCTGATGAGTCCCCCCCCCCCCAACAGATTCTTTAATTGTGTAAAGGAAACTTCATCAAGATCAAACGGGTTCCAATATATGGGAGCTAGATTAAGACTACATTGATTTTTTAACATGAAGAAGACAGTGAAGTCCGTCATTTTCAAGAATTTTGTCTGGGCAACAAATCTGATGAGGCTTATGCATAGGTTTGACGGCTAGGAAATAAACCAAGGAAATCAGCCTTTGGCTGACAGGTCTAGCCGCATCGATTGTGCAAATTGACAACCCAACGTGCCGCCGCTGGCAAGAACGCGAGCATTGCCAATTACCCGCGCATGCGATAGGCAGGCGCCGGATTTCATCAATTGGCTTTCCTAACTGTCCAATCTGTCGGAACTGATACCCCGTCAGAGAAATCGACATCAAGCAGTACGGGCTGCACTGCATACCGGCGCTGCAGTAAGTGCCTGTCGGTTGTACTTTCGAATCACACCGCCGTGTGACCTCGGGTGCAGGCTGCCCCAAATGCCCGTTTCCTGCCCAGACTTTTCGCTGAAGTAGATGTAAATTTTATGGTACTGCTGCATGTAGTGAAACATGCTCCTTTGTTCGTTATTGTGAGTATAGACTACTGCACTTGTTTCATTCACCTGTTCCCAGGTCGAGGAATGACAACCCGAATCGTGCAAGGGGCACTGTCTGCTCTTCAAGATCGTTACGGGGCCATAGATGCCGTCTTCACAGACAACACAAGCTACTTACGGGTCAGTGCGTCTAACAGCATTTGACGTGTTTTAATACTTGGCATGTAAGAACTGCTACAGCCCACCCGCAAGCGAACGGACTGGTAGAGCAGAGGACCCGCGCAGTTATGGAACGGCCGTTTGCGCGGTTGCTGGAGATGCCCGCCCCTTCCGTTTCCGTGGTACTTCCTTAACGCCTTCCTTAGTCGCCTTAACGATGAACACAACGGTAAGCGAAGCCCTAAACGCAATGACGTGCGAATTGCTCTATGGGTTCGAAGCCGTATTGTTCAGAGCCGCGATCCGTCCAACTTCCAGGTCCCTCTGTGTCTAAGCTACGCAAAACAGCCTGCATCCGGTTTTTCGGCGGGGACAGATACCCTAAAATAAAACCCCATTCGCGCCGATCGCCTCGGTTTGGGGAGCCTCACTTTTTACACCGCCCTCTTTAACACTTCTCAAAAACTGATGTCTAATTGAGTTGCCGTCAGTCCAACTGCCTAGTCTCCCTGTGCCTAAGCTTTGAAGGGCAACTCACATCCGACTCCTCGATGGAAAGAGATCCGCAAAACTACACCCCCTTTACCTCGGTCGCTTTGGCTTGGAACGCTGGTCCTTTTACACCACTCTCGTTAGCAGTCCCTACAGCTGCTTCTTAAATTAAGCTTGCACAGTGCGTGGAGAACATGCCGCACCTTGCCTTGCGTGAGTTCAGGTTTAAACAGAGCGTTCGAAAGACTTGCTTCTCTACGCTTGGTCTAATGAAGTTGACTTCAAAATACATATTGATATAATTTCCCGGCCGGTTGTGAGTGTAGAATACTCTCCAGTCTACCGACTAACCGTTTGTTGCCAGAGGTCTGACTAATATTTAGTACAAGTGCATTATATAAGGCCGCTACAAGCGATTCCGGCTGACCTAAAAATTGAACAACTTTTGAAAAAAAAAATGGCTGGCAAATACTAGAATCTTTTAAAAACAAATGAAAACCAGTTGTGTTTATTTTAAGTGAAATGGGTTCACAACAAAACACCTCACATATTTTACACTAAAAAAAATACTGAAAATAAACAACCTTGGATGTTTCACATATACTGAAAAAATACGATAAATGCAGAAACTGGATTAAAAAAATGGGTTTTCCGTTGACTTCAGTGCTCGTTGGAAATTGTGTAATACATTCTATGTACAACTTGCCTGGGGCGTAGACGAATCATGGTGCAATCTTCACTGCCAACTGGACAAGATTAAGGCGAGAGAATGACGTTGCCCTGGAGAAAAATTTGGTTCGGTGGCTGTGTCTAGTAGGTTTAGGCGTAAGGGATAGTAGTACTTATAGTCGCCATCAGAAGTATTTGAGAGATATTCACCAGAACTGAAACAGTGAACGGAGATCGCGATCAAGTCATTCAGCAGACTTATGGACCGTTGACGCGCCTATTTGTCTGACCGCCAAGCTTGCAGTCTGGTTACTTGGTGACAACGTTAGACCTACGGCCATCCTTAATTCTTAAGTCTCAATTAGTTTCTGGATTGCGCAAAAGAATACCCAGCCTTAGCTTCAATCCATTTATATCCCTTGTCTGAATCCATGCACTTTCCATGAGCTTTCCATGCACTAGAAAGGGCAATTGCTGGACAAATATATCCCACTATCCATTTACTTCGAGAAGCCATAGATAGAGAAATTAAATATAAGGACGCGAATGGGAAGTATATAAGCTGCTAGAACGCTGCGACAAGTAAAAAGTAAGAGTTATTGTTACATTATGGTATTAAAAAAGCATCATTCTCATTGAAATATTTTAAAAATCTGCGAGATTCACTTGTAACAGCCTACTCTATTAATTTATCATGTTGAGAGAGGGCATATGTTAAGTAATATTAATTAATATAATTAAAAAATAGGTATGATAAAATACTGATAATAATTTTAATAATTTCTGGAGCACTTAAAATGGAGCCTTGATCTTAACCTATAATATCTTAATACATATTTTAAAATCATAAACCAGTGTATATTTCCGTATCCTACTATTGATTGCATGTGGCAAGTTAGTCAGTATGCATATTACCAATCAAAGACATAGTTTCTCCGCAATTTAATGGTAGCGACAAAGTCAGTGCCAACTCGAACTTTCTGGCGGATCCGAAACTACAAGAAGCCAATATACATGGGGGAGCTGTGATATCTGTATTATATGCTGTCTGAAAAGCTAACAATGCCAAATACTTGGAAGGATATCATCGGCTGCAGGATCAATAAAACTGGAAAGATGCCATGATCACAGAGCCGTAGATTTTGGATCTCAAACGATGAAAGAACGCGTCCAGCTGCTAGATACTGTTTGTAGATGGACTGCGTCCAACTAAGGAATTATGTAAGCTGTATCTAAGAGATCTGGCTGTGAACAATGTACGATCTACATTGATATGGTACCTGGATAAGAAGGAATTACATACCGCAGTCCTAATTAAGTGGTACACAATTAACAGTTGTTTTTACTATACCCAAAAGGCATATCCTAACATATCATCCATCGAATACCTATTTCCTAACGAGAGTTGACGAAAGTAATCGAAAGGTATCAAATGCGTAAATTCAGCAATAATGTTGTGATGGTTGGGGTAGATTTTCAGCTCAGCGAACGTGTTCTGACTGAGCTTCTCGGCGAGAAATTCAGTAGTCTTGAATTCTAATGAACTGTTTTAAGTTAGTAAACAAGGTGGACGATAAGAGGTGCACATAAGATGCGGAATGTTGCAAAAGGTCGAGGTTACCAGCTCCATGGTGCATTACTGCGTTCGAACTTTACAGGATAGAAAGATGATGCAGTGATCAAATTGGCTATATAAAAGCCGATACAGAAAACTAAAATATCTAGAGTAGGAAGTATTTCATGTTAAATTATAAATAAATTGAAGTAAAAGTCGCTGTTTTTTTCTGCAGCTGAAATCCACACACGTGAAAGATAAAAACGAATCACCGATTCCTTATTTACAAGAAAAGTCGAGCCGTGGATCAGCGCACTGATCCGGTGCGTAAATTTTAACCTAGCAGCTGACTTGCTGCGGCGTCCTGGACGGATATATAGCTCTTGGGCTGAAAAGCCGAATACAGCTCGCATACTGCATCTATCACATATCTATTCAGTCTTATTAACCTATCGCAGCCTTTTCAGGGTTCCTGCGAGAGGTTTCTTTTAGGATATTAGTCCCCGAACCACCATATTGTGAGTTATAGCGTCCTTGATAGTCTACTGGGTATTTCTTTTTAGGCCCTTTAATGATTCTACAAAAAAAAAGCATTTGTATAAGGCAATTTGTCGTTCTACCTGCTTTCTGCTTGAAGCACCAAGTTGCCTTTTTCGGTGGAGGTATCCCTGCAAGAAACCTGCTTGCTGTCTCGAGTTAACAATACGTAGTCTATATCCTCAGGCACGGAACTCCTTTTGCGTAAAACACAATTCCAATGAAAGGAATATCACTGGGCAAAGCACCGTGAGCACGAAAGTGTAAGACAGGCCGACTTCTGAGGCCATTCTTCACAGTGTCAGCGGATGAGACCGAGATCAAAATGGGTCTAATAACGAACTTTAGGAAAAAAAGACTTATAAAGATCTATGGAATTAGATTTTATAGACATAATACGCAGAGGTGCGAATAGTGAAGAAGACGTTAATGAGGTGGTGCGGTCAATTATAGTAGTGATCTTACGTGATGCCGACATTTATTTAGATTCAGATGGGACCGAGTATGTCTATAATCGAGGCTCAGACTCCTACCAAGCATAAAGTTCCGTATAAAAGGTTTCAGATTAAAGGGAAATGTTTTATGGCAATAGCTCGTTATATAAGCTATGGAGAAATTTAATGAAGAGTGCGTTAGCAGAAATGACAAACAGGTTCGAAAACCCTGCTGCATAAAGTGTTGTGGGAACAAGTACAAGTGCTCTTTCAGTTGTTCTAATTTGTAGAGAATAAACTACGGTGGCTTTTACTATAAACAGGTAAAGAGTTAGCAGACAATGTAATCGGAACGCTAGTAAAAGCTATACTCTGGGAAAACCAGGTGTACCAACGAAGAGCAGTACCTTCTCGATAGGGCAATTATAACCACAGCGACTCCAAAAGGAAACGTCATAAATTTATGGTATGTTCGGTTAAAATTAGCCAAAAATGAAAAAGTAGCAGTTTCTCCTACTAGATTTCACAGGGAAACCTACAAAATACGAACGTACATATATAAGGTATACTGGCGAACCTCATAATTGGTAAATAAAACAGATATGTTATTTGAAAAGGAGTTCATTTTTATTTTTAGGAAAAAATATTGCCCACTTCTAAAACCTAAATCTGTAAATAATCCTACTGGATAATATGACGAGATATGCCAGTAGGGTATTCGTTAAGGTATTTAGCGTTATATTGTATATCATATCCAGTAACTTATGATTATGGTTTTTGTTCTTCTACAGAATCCAATACAGAGAAGCGTTCTACCGTGGAAAATGCTATCACAGTGAAGCGTATAGTGAGATCCGAAGTTGACAAAACACCGCAAGAATCAGATCAGTTGACAGGTATTGCGGATCATCGAGAGCAAGAGATGGATGATGACCTACAAGAAATCAATCGAAAGGTCAATGAAATTGATCGGGAGATAGAACGACTCGAAATGGAGGTATGTTGGGCCAAGTCATTTTACTGGCAAGCGTAACAATGAAATATAAATGGTTTTAGTTTGAATACCACGGAACCGACCACATGCGTACCGACATGGTACTGTACTTCTGAATTTAACATATAAATAGATTTTTATTAATATTTTAAAACATGCACTCTAAAGAAGCTCTTTCCTTGAAATTTCACCTTTATATATATATATGTTTATGCAATATTTTTATAACAGAGGTTAATTATCTTTCGATATATTAGTTGCTACCTTTGATCTTTCTATTTATGCTTTGTATTTTAATTACTGCTATTATTATGTCTAGAAGATCATTATAACTATCATTGCAATACTCTTTATTAGAATACTTGTTATTTATACCTACTGCTCATAACGTATTTTATGTGCTTATTATTCATAATATACTTTATTTATTACATGTACGAAGCAGCTTATTTTCGATTCCTATATTGCTAATCTTCCATTTAGTTCTTCTTAGTTCATGTTGTCTCTGTATCTTTAAACTATGTCTGATAGCACCGCTCAACTCCTTAAAAATCTCACAACATGTCACATTGTTTTCCACAGTTCCGTTATGCATACCATATATACATTTCTTTGCTCCAAATTTCCATATTCTTCTGATTCTAGTGAACTTTATCCTCGTTTTTAATACGCCGCTCCTAGTATCCAACAATAAACCTAATGCTAATGTAAATTATACGGAAGTTCTGAAAGCAACCAAACTACTTTTTTCCTTTACAGCCTTGAAATGGTTTTTGGTTACACCTCTATTTTCTTTTTTGTCACAAGCTGTTCGGTGTATTCGTCTTTTGGCATATTTCGTTATCTTTTTACAACTGTCAGTATTAGCTTGATATATATATGTGCACCCATTTGAATGATTCGTGCATGTGAGTTGCAAATCATACATTCGAGCGTTGAATTCCATCTATTCGTTTTGCTAGAGTATGTTATGATAAGTACAAGCAGGCTTTTTTTCAACTCGACATAACAACTAAACCTGTTGCAAATGCTCAAACGCAACCACCATAATTTTTCATCTCTTTATAAAAAACATTTAAAAAATATACATAAGACAATTCCTAATCTTTTTTTAGATCACATCTGCATTGCAAGCTCAATTTCTTGCCTTTTATTGTTATTCTACTTTCTTTTCCTATATAGATAACTCCGCATACTGTGCGTTAACTTCTCAAGAGATTACGTGTTTGTAAATTGACCTGTTGAAGGTAATACGATATGTATAGAATATTTTTATGGCAACATGTCTACACATGTACAAATCGCCATCCGCAAAGTAGCAGATAAAAAATAGCAAAACAGTGGCACCATCGAACAAGAAATGCTGTTTAGCCCATTGTTAATGACTTCTTTGATAAATTATCTTAATGATCAATTTATAAAGTCATAGGTGTTTAAAAGATTTTTCCCAAACAATGATGCTCTAAGGTACGGGATCGCGAGGTGCTCCGAAGAAGGGAATCAGAAGATAAAAAAACGCTCTCTCCTGAGATAAAAGAAAAGCTACACGTGGAAGGGGACCGATTTGAAGTGATACGCAAAGAACAAGAAGTGATGAGAAGTGAGGAGCATTTAACACCACTCAGCGTCGAGGATGTCTCTAAGATGAAAGCTGAGGAGATTCGGAGAAAGCAGGAAGAACACCATAAAAAGGAAAATGAAAAACTTCGTCAAAGGGAAAGTCGAGATAAAAAAGGAAAAATGCACCAAGTTGAAGGGAATAACGCAGCAGAACGAACTTGCAGGTAATAAGATCCATAAACACCCCTCATTAGCATACTCGCAGCTTATATATAAAGGATGGGACTACATGAACCAAACCGTTTATTTGAGTAAGGGAACCTTGCTTTCGAAAATAAATGCTGTAAAATTTTCAAAAATTTTGAGTTCGGTAAAATTAGCCTTACTGGATCGTTTTTAGTACCAAATTGTAAAATGTGCTGTTTTTTGGAACGACTGAATGTTTTTTACATCCCTATCGAGTTTCTCCTAAGCGATACAAATGCAAATAACCAGCCTATTTTCTTACTACAGTCTTGCCTGCTTTACAGCTATATTTTTAAGGCAGACTAAAAGGATGTTGCGTTTAATAATTTAAACTATATTTAGGGGGGGGGGGTGTAGAAGACAGGCTGAGTTGCCAATTGACAACGAAACTAAACAGACACACAGAATAGGTGGCATCGCAACCGAAGTGCAAGAAAGTATCGGGTGGCTCTTTAAACACGGCTCGATCGGCTTTCCTTCCGGCAACCCAACAACCTATACTTTGCACGTTGATGAACTCTGGGCAGAAAGCGTTCGAAGTTCATTTTGGTAACAATTTTTCATCTTCAAATCTCTTTAATTTAAATTCTAACTAATTCTCCAAAGGTAATCATGCACATATATTGCCCGTTTGCTTAGGTAATATCACAAGAACGCGGGGATCTAATTAAGATGCTTGCCTTCATTCCCGTAAGTGGGACATTCCCATAGCACCTTATATTTCCTAAGGTGCACTAAAGGGAATATATGCTAATGGATGCACTCGTGAGAAGCCAAGGTTTTGCACAGTTGTCCGGATGGTTCAAAAAATGAAATATCTAAAAATTGTCATGAATGTTTTATTGTTTTCGGAGAATCACAAAACTCGTACAATTTTTAATGTGATGAAGTCAATTTTAGAAAATGACATCTTCATCAATATACTAATCCCACACTAGTTAAAGAAGCCACAACCTTTACACGTGTCAGACTTTGGACTACCCACAGCTTGGCTCTGTATAGCTAAATAGAACTTTGTTACGGTATAAGAATTGCATTTCACGACGTATTCCGTCTCGTTAAAAGTTCATACAAAACATGATCTAAGATAATAAGAATTGTTGAAGGATTTTGGAAAACAGGTATTTTTCTACAGAATGAATCCAGACAAACGGGGAATTTGCGTCTAAGTCGTGAATTTGTTAACGTACGATTCTTCTAAAGGGCAAAAGCGGGAATAACATAAAACTTAGTAAAGGTGCACGAGTTAATCAAACAGCGAATAGGAAGTTACAAGGTAAGAAACGTATAACTGCGTCCTGAGCTGACAGGTCCTCACGAAGAAGGGAGAGGTGTCTTTTATAAAAGGAAAAATGCTATTGATGTTACGCCGGAAGGATATATGTGGACGATGTGTGGTTACGAAGTTGAGCCGACATACCTCCTCAAATGTCCCAAAAATCTCAGGAGCAAGAAACTGAAAGGCATTTTTGGCCAAATGTCAGCTGCAGGAAATTTTTTTAACAAGCAAAGCTTGCAAACCATTTGCCATTCTCACAAAAAAAAACATTGGTAGCTCAATTTTTAAAAATTCTATCTTTCCTTTCAGCTGTCAAATAAATCAGTTTCAATCAGTTACGTTACCCAAAAAGTGCTGTGTATTGAAAACAAAATTTGAAAAAATCGATCCGTTTAGCAAAAAATCATTAATGACCTCACTTCTGTCCCATTAATTCCAACTAATGGGACTATATAGGTCAACGACAGAAACATTTTTGATCGATGATTTTTCGAACATTAGCTTATTTTGCTTCCCATTTTAGACGACAAGATTGAACGACGACCAAGTGAACCTTACTTTTCGACACACTGCTTCTCTTCCAATCGCGGTACTGTGTGATAACAAACTAGTGCTCTCTAAATCGCTATAAGCACCTCTTTTATCGTAATGTTCTTTGTTTAACCCGTTTACACTAGTTATCCATAATTCGTAGATATAACACTTAACATAGTTTTTAGAGTCAGGGAATTTACATATATATATACACATGTATATTGTTTGAGCTCAATAAATTTAAAACCATTTTTAGCTACCATTGAATTTTTAAGTCGTTTAGGTCCTGAACTGTAGATATTTTGTATTTAACACACGGACACATTTTGATTACTAAGTAAGATCATCGTATGAAAACTGTTTATGTGATCGCAAGGGCAGAAAAATTACGATGCCCGTGTTAATTTAGATCCTTTATTTTTTTACCACAACCACACTATTTGGGTCGTGTCTAAATTTTCAATGAACTAGATTGCCTGATACCGATTGACTGATAACTAAGACCGAGAATAACCGATTTTTTGCTTCTAAATCGACTGTGTTTTATTAAGATGCTCATATTTAGGTTATATAGTAGAAAATCTTGATTGCCTCAGCATTTATTTCGTGCAGGTATAGAAATGCAAATCGATACATGTTTTTTAGTTATTAAAGATTTTTTTCATTGTTGTCTTGATTTTGCGCGAGCCACTGGTTCTCTCAGTGTACTCAGTGTTGAATTTTCATTACACTCTATAGCTCTTCTTATACTCCACGAAAGATTTGTAGTAATGGAAATCTTTACCTGTTTTTTCAGTTTTTTTAACTAAACTTTTTTGTTATAATTTTTGACTATTATTGTAGAGAGTCATCTTATAGTTATTTCTAGTAATTCGTAATAAACCAGTTAATAAATAACCAAATAAAAATATTTTTCAAAGTTTCTGAAGTTTCTATTTCAAAAACAAAAGCTAAGGCTTTTCAGTTATTTCGAGTACGTTTTAAAAAGATACACGGCTTTAAATAATGATCGGAATGTAAATAGTTTTCCCTTTTCCATAACAAAAAAACAAACATTTTGGTATGCATTGCTATTTTTTTGGGAAAAGGCTGTCAAATGCAATCACTGTTCCATGTAAGTTCTATTGTAAATAATGCTCAAGTTGATTAAGGTGACACATTGATCGAAGATATCCAATAAATTAAATTAGTCGAAAGATATTAACTTCGGAAAAGCGTTAGATTATCTTTACCAAAAATTAAGAGCTCCATTATTTGGTAGACAAATGCAAAATATTTGTTCGATAATCACTTTGTATGAACAAAAGTTCGGTCGCATATTGTACATGTAAGAGGTTAAAAAGACCTGCGAATATATCTTTGGGGTCTAAACTTTTACGGTATCGCATCCTTGTGATAATCATGACAAGAAGTTAACAAAAGTCTAACGCTTTTTTATTCCTAGTTAATGACTACCTTGTTTTTCTTTATTTGAATCTTAGGTACTCTGTAGGAAATGGGAGACTACCACGAACTTCAGAGCGTAAGAAAGATATCGATAAGAGACACAAAAATTTAGAAGCGCCCGACGGAGGCCAAACGGAGCAGGAAAAGGGGAATATTTTGATAAAAAGCAAGTCATCTTGTGAGACTGAGAATGAGCACGTTAAAAAAAGCGTATCAAACGATGAACAGTGCAGAGAAATTCAAGAAAACTATACCTCAGGGGATGACAAGAGAGGAGGAGGGGACCGGAATACTCGAAAGGAGTATCCAATACAAACTAATCTTTCAAATGACACCAGCATGATGGTAAGTAAAAAGCTTCGTAGAAGATTTTGATGGGAAAGCTTTACTTTTTCCCAATATAAAGCTCCACAAGGTTCTAAAAATACGCCTACTGTACAGTGCAAACTTCACGCCCAATGCAGGAATTTATTTGTAACGAATTCAAATAATCAAGGATAATATAATAAGTGATGACATTTAGAAGAGACATATGGGCACGAGGATTCCGTTACTAACCAAGAAGTACGGACTAAAATAAGCAAGCTAACAAGGAAAAACGCGCAATACTATGTATAATATCATATCAGCGTCATACAAGAACGTCGTCTAACATACATAAATAATCTTATGATTGGGTCAGAAGGAGTGGTGTTTTCTCGTTCAGGATAAGCTCACGAAATCTCTGGAGCAGAAGCTGATTGGTAGAAAACAAATGACGTTTGTTTTGCATTTTTACAGGTTTTGTTTTCTGACTTCTCATTTGCTAATGATACAAAAATTTAATTTGCTTACAAAATTTTAAGCTTGCTTCAAGCTCTAATTTCGAATAATAAAACGGCATTTTCCAATTTTTTCTTATTTGAAAATTATTCTAATGATGTTGCGGAAGTAACCCAGGATATATGTCTCGCGTACGACAACGTTTTTGTAGCCAAAATATATAAGTTTACTTAGCAATGATATTCCTCGACGAAATTGACAAATCAACTGGAAAAGATTATTTAGGTCAAAGATACTACTTTTAAAGTTAGCAAGCTTTCTGTAGCTTTTGAGTCGTATTATTAGCTGGCACATATCGCGGAACGTTCCCGTGGAATTTTGGCTTTTGAGAACGACAAATATAAAATGTCAAAGATATTATTATTTCTTTCAGACATACCTATGGAAAACCGTTGAAAAAACTGGAACTGCTTATATACCAACTTAACAAAAAAAAATTTGATCAGTGGATAACACGGATATAAGAAATCTCACTGATTTCGGTTAAATATAATGTGTTCGAACACATGAATCTTAAATTGTTCTTACATAAAAAAGATACATAAGCTTATGATAATCACAGAAATAGTTTTGCTACATTCTCCTGATATCCAGACAGCTCTCCCAATGATTATCAGCAAAAACAGTGACTAGACGATGAAACAACTTAATTAATGGTAAATGCAGGACACGGGCATAACGGCATTTTATGTGCCACCTTGACAAACAACATGGATGTTTCGACTGTACAAAATTTAAGAAGATTCCAGGTGGCGAATTGGTCAAAGAACCCAAAGTTAGGAGCTTCTAACCAATGAATATTTCCTATCGACTTGCTAAATGGTCTAATTGAGAGGACATTTGACAATACTCAAGGTAAAACAAGCAGTAATAATATAACGATATGTATGTACAAGGCCAGTTAGAAAGGCTTCATAAACAACAGTTCCCACTTTCGCCAAAAAGAAAGATATTTTATTGGATTTGTTCTAACAAAATTTGGACGAACTTAGACCAAGTCTTAATTGGATTTTAGAAGCTAACAAACATGTCAATTCTCGACAAATATATAGAGGAACTCTAGCTAACTCCTTAAGAACGGTAATTTGAGTGAAAGAAATTACGGCAAACACATAGATTATAGTTCGATACTTCAAGTAAGTTCGATAAGTCAAGGAGGTGTGTCTGACGAAGCAAGGACGTACTGAGTACGGCGGGCTAGGTCAATATTTTAAGAACCTCAGAGAAACAAAGAAAAAAGCAAAGGATTAGGAAGGATATACCTTACCTACTAAGCTATTATAGGGACAACCACTTTACGTCTAGAGAACCTAAAAAATTCCGCTAAAGTGAAAATGTTTAAAATCTCTATACGATGAAATGTAAATAATATGCACTGCCAATAACGTAAGCATGCTTTTATCTAATAAGTTTAGAAAGAATGGGCAACATCTGGTGCAATTTCACTAAGATGACATCTAAGAAGCTTAACCCACATGGTCAAAGAATCTACAGTAGAAGAAATAAGGCCTCTAGCCCATTAGAATTAACAGTAAAATTTGAAATACGTATGTTATGTTTGAAATCCATATTCCATTATTGGACTACATATGCAATAATTAAAAAAATTTATTATAAATATTGCATACAAATGCGAATTAATGTGTATGAATGTTATCGACTCCTTTGGTCTTTTAATTTGTATGATGTTTAAAGAAGGAATTATTCTTGCACAAAAAGTAGGTAAACCTTGCCGTCAGTTAGTTCATCATATTATCAAATTATCGTCATCAAATCATGTGCTCTAGTGCTTTACAGTAGTAAAATAAGCATTCTTCTTCTTCGGATAATTCTTTACTGAAATGGCGAAATTTTTATTAACATAACGGATGCGCAAAAAACAGATTCTGCTTAAACTAATGAAGCGGCTCTTATTGGTTAACTTGTTAACCGTCTCAGCCGTATTATATCAGACTGAATGGCCTATCGATGGTTTAACTACAAGTTCTTAAGACGATCGTCTGAATTTCTGCGCATTAAAGTTATTCCTCGTATCCGGAGCTTTTTATACATGATCTTTCCTATCAAACTAAACCTAGCCACGAGGACAGTGAAAATTATTAAGGCCGCTCTCAAGATTTTCTGCATACCTGTTGCGCCATCCCTTCAAATTTTCTTAAATTTGATATGATGAGAAAAAATAAAATAAAAAAATCCCCTAAATTTATAAATTAAAAAAGCCACAGGCAACAAGGCCGAATAAATGAGTGGATTAAATATGAAAGATTATTTGCTTCGAAGGAGACGGAAGAAACTAAGAGCAAGCTCTACTAAGAACAGTAAAGGATCAGAGGAATTCTTCCAAAGTTTCGATTATTTGTGAAGAAGAGACTCACGCGATTTCTCCAAAATTTCGCGACTTTATTCTTAGATACTGTAGGGCCTTGAGACATAAATATATATATTAAAGAAATGTCTTGCAGCAGCAACATTGGTGAGAAACGCCTTAGCGGTATGCTACTTTATTGTTAGTTTGAACCTCTTATTTGGAACATGTAGTAACCATAAAGCCGTAGCTTGTCGCCTCAAGCTCCTTCAAGCACTGCTAAATCTTTTTTGACAGCTAGAAGCTTTAATGACACGACTACTGGACAATGTCGTTCTGCTAAGGATATTTCTCTAAAAACATCTGTCTTGATTTTCGCTACATATTTGTTTACGACCTACGTAAACAGCGGTCGGTAATAATGGTCTCCTATTCGTCACGAAATCGAACAAGTAATTAGAAATTTGAATGATACTTTAGTTTCCTCATTATTTAAACGTTCGGTGCATGATATTTCTTTCACGACACAAAATGTGCGCATGCTTTTTGTTTTCTTGTTTTACACTTGAAAGTTCGCCTAACATTGCAAATTGTCTAGGGCGTCTCGACGAATTGATTAGAGGCCTGCTTCGTCTGGACTGTAAAGCGTCTGCTCGAAATAGCGTTTTTATTTATCGAGAAAACAAAGTTAATTGTATTTTCCGAACTTTAATACCTAGAAAATGTTTAATTTACGGGAAACAATAACCAAGAATGAGTCACCTTCATTGTTGTTCAGCTGGCATCTCGTCCCGAGTCGTGTTCCTTGACATACGTTACGGATCAAAGTGAGTTCCACCGAACGACGGCTGAGCTCGAGGAATTCCGAGAACCAGGATGGCATAGCGTGGATCCAAAGGATCATAGCAGCCAGTTTAAAGGCAAGCAAGACAGTCCCTCTGAAGCAAACGATAACGACTCGCAAGCTTATCGATCTGTTGAATACAGTCAGCAGAATACCGCAAATCCCGAAGACCAAACGGTTTATAGAGAAGTGCCAAAAAGTGGCCAGCATACCCCACGGCACAACGTCTTGCAACCAGGACCGGGAATCCTTAAAAATAAGGTGAGTCTTTAAGACTATCCATTTTGCGTAAGACAAGCGTGGTAGGTCTTTTTTTGCCTTTTATGCCGAAGTTATGCCTTATCACAATCTTTGATAATTATAGGTAAGTAATGTTAATATTTAATACTGCACCAGAATTATACAAAACAACCAGGTTGTAATGAGAAATCAAAAAATACCTATTTCTTTAAACTAATTTATTGACATAAAATACAAGGTAAGCAAGCTAAAATAGGCTAAACCTCGCAAGTTGTGTCGCTTGTGTCTACGAGCGACACAAATCTTGAGTGCATTTGTAACTCAAGCAGCAAAAGTTAAATAACATGTTTGGGGCATCCAAAGCAGGACACACAAGGCCTTTTGGCATATCTTTAGAGGCAGTGGCTAGTGGGCTAACAAAAACGTTTAATGAACACAATTACTGAGAGCGCATACAGAAATTATTTCGCTCCACTACAATAAGCAATTTCGCTGTAGAACTATTATAAGAAATTAAAGTATCAATAGGTAAACAGTTTCAGCAAATCAGTTATAATGAGACCTGTATTAATTATGGCCTATACTCGCTATCATAATTTGTGATTTCGAATAACGGGCGCTGTAGAATCGTCATTGTAGACTAATAAATCATACATACTCGCATGCATAAGGTACGTTTTAGTAAGCTGTAAGCCTATCTCTTACATTTATCTCTACATTTGTGATTTCTTCGCCTCACTTGTATCTTCTCAGAATTTGTAATTTTTGATTCATCACTTTGCCTATTTTGATGTGTGTTCGAGGATGTCGTAGCAGAACCTCAGTAATTCCATCTCGATGCTTTATCATTGCTGTAACTCTTTGTAGGGGCACGACTAGAAATACAGTATTGCATTGGTATATAAAGTAGTTCATGTATTATGTTTTACAATTTGATGTTTTGAATTGTGTGAGTCTTTTTAGAAATCCGATTCAAAACCGTGAAAAATCCATTAAGAATGTAGAATGATCATAGTGGACTTC
The DNA here is from genome assembly GCF_002532875.2 of Varroa jacobsoni. Classification (NCBI taxonomy): domain Eukaryota; kingdom Metazoa; phylum Arthropoda; class Arachnida; order Mesostigmata; family Varroidae; genus Varroa; species Varroa jacobsoni. Next base: position 193,196 of record NW_019213820.1, on the reverse strand, counting down.
GAAATACGGGAAATTATACGGATAGTAATCTTACTACATCGAAGCTACAATGTATGTGACAAAGTGACTGAACTTCAATACCGACTTCTATAAAAAAAAAAATTACTTCTCGATTGAACCAAGTTACAAGTTTCAACTATTGATTTGTGTGTGAAAAAAAATTGCTTTCTTAACAATGTATAATATAACCAATTGCGGCATGCTGCGTATTTTACATACACGTTTCAAATACCCACTTGTAAAACTGCAGGGGGTTTCTGGTATCTCTGACACGAGGCGATCTTCATTTGTATCACGCGGAGCGGATTCGACAATCGTGGAACTCGACAGGCCACAAGATGATCCTTCCTCCACACCACTTGTACCAGTTTCTGAGCTCTATAACAAAAATAGCCAGGCACAGACGGATAAGGCAACTGAAGATACCGTTGAATGCAAAGATGACACGCAAGAAGGCTCGGAAAATAAAGAGTCCTTGATGATCGAGGAGGATCAAAACGATATAGGGCGCAAAGTGAGTGCTCAGTCGAAATAGCTATCCATGGCGAGTTGTATTGGACATTGGTATTTTCCCATGATACGCGAAGATGTAATAATGATTTGTGCGTCTAAAATCAGTTTTGAATTTAGACCACTATATTGTTAATCTACGACCCGCGACCTCCTTCACCGACTCCTTCACAAAATATTGGGTTGCGGAGAAAGTATTAAGCGTTTTGTCAGATAGATAGCTTTAAAGTCACATATAATATCGGCTTTAAAAGTGGAAATTTGACAACAGCAGATGTACTAACATTATAACAATGCCTTTCAGATTTAAAATAAAGCGCCTTTTGAGAAAAAGAAGTTTCCGCAAAAATTCGCATGTTAGTTTTTTTTTGCGATAACGGCACAAATGCTGTCCAGACCTTTGAAAACTTGTGCTGTTTATGGGCAACATGCGTTAGCGGAAAACACGATTCAAATAATTTTGTCTCTTTCGTTCTGGAGATTTCGATATAAAAGACGCTCGTCGTAATGGTTGATCAATTACATAAAGTGCGTACAGAATATGAAAGCACTTTTAATTGTACTAAACATTCTGTTTCACTTTTGGGATTTAAAAGTATAGGAATCTAAAGGGGTGTAAATTTAAATCGGAAACACTGATACGTAGATAAAAAAGAGTTAAGTTACATCGCACATGAGCCATAATATTGATTCTCCTTTGAAGGCTCAATATATTGAAAAAGAGATAGAGAGAAGACGTGGAATGATGCAGCGAAAAACGCAAGATGGATCCGTATGTAATGAAGACGAGGCACGGGAATGTGGTGACCCAGATGCGAAAATAAAAGCACACATACCGTGTCAACATCAAAAAGGATTCTGGCAACAGACGTGGGAGGAAAACCATCTAGATAAAAACTTACGGGCTGAAAGCAAAAGGTGAGTTTGCATTTTGTAAGCGCTTAGCATGCTGTACATGTTTTGCTATTTATTAAAAGATACGATTAAAGAATAGGCTAACATATATTTTCCTAAGCTGCCAATGTCTGTTAGTCAGGCTGTTCGCAAACCTCTACTATAGCACATCCTATGAGGCGTGTGCGTGTTCATTCATATCTAATGCTTAAATTATTCTCTTCAATTCATCTGTTTGTACTGTAAACATTTGGTTCGAGCTTTACCCTAGATATCCCAAACGTGTGGGTGCAGCTCAAAGCAGATGTATTGTATTATGTGCAGGTAAGGGGCAGGCCACCGAAAAATGAAAGCCACTTTATGTTCACTTGCGTTCTGTTAAAAAATACATTAAAATACTGTGAGCTTGGATTCCAAATTAATGTCAAAAGCGCTTCATCGAAAGCGGTTTTAAAAAATTCCTTGTATTTTTTTTTGCCTTTCTATGAATACAAAATGCCGTAGGTGCGTCAACTATTAGACTACTACTAGATCTGAACTGCGTTTTTTTTATTCCCAGTAATAGTTTCAACTAATTGATACTTTGGACAAAGCAATGCTGCTACGCGCACAAACGCAGCTTCATACGCCATTAATACATCATGACTAAATATATAATTTACAAAAAAAAAATTATGCTGACTTATTTCTGAAGTACGCAGCTAAGTTGAGAAAAGTAAGAACCCTACTACGAATGGAGTAACTTAAAATTAATAATTAGCCGTCAAACGAGAAGGATTGAACATGATTCACCGCCTATCTAACTAGTGATATAAAATATATAGGAAAAATAAATTTCTATAGTGCAAAGACACCGAATTTTGGCCCGAGATCTATCCTTATCACATTTTAAACGCTTCAACTTGCCGTTATCATATGGCGCCTGAATGGAAATCCTGTAACCAGTAGGTCACTTTTATACTAGAACTTCGTTATTATCGGCAACATCGGAAAAAAAATTTAGCAGTTCACTAGTTATGATCCACGCAAAAATTTTATTAGGTTCCAGCTAATATTTGTGGACAAAGAATTTTTCGAGGAGGGCTTAAAAGACCCTAAATCCTTTTCCAGATACAGGAAAAAATTCGGATGTGTGAGACTTAGTTGGCCCTGCTAGACAGGTCTAGACGATTTGTTTTACACACCATGTGTGATTTGTATACCTGTGAATAATTGCATTAACTCTCACGGTGTGATTACATCGCTCTTCCTTTACCTGGACCGCAATAAGCATTCGGGAATGTTTTCTAATCATATGTACCAAAATGTAGCCCATTTCAGCAAAATCATGGAATTATGAAGATCGCCGAAAGAGCCAAAAACAAAAATGCAATTCATAGTCAAATGATGGCTACAATTGTAAACACAATGGTGATACAATTAAAAAGGTAGAGATCAAGCACTTGAACTGTATTAGCTAGCGCAGTGCTTGATTTTTTTTGACTAATTGTATACTGGTTTACTTCACTACGGGACTACAGAACACATTGAGGCATGTAAGACGATGCTCGTGGCTATCATCATAATGCTATTCACCGACGGTGTTGTAGTTGCGGTAGCGGTAATTTCTAAACGTCATCATAAATGACGAAGAAGTGCTGTTGTTGTCGCGTTCGTCCCTTTTTAACCGTCAAAATTCATAAGAGCGTGTATGCTGTTTTGACTATATCATCGCGAGCTTGTAGGCCTCTCTAGATTAATTCCCGTGTGAAAACAAGATACCGCTGGAGGAGAATAAATTGGGGGAAAAATCCACTAAAAAATAGCTCAGTCAATTTCGCCAGACACTCTTCAGAACAACGACAAACCATTAAAAAATCGAAATAAAAAATGCACTTCATAAACAGACAAAAATCAATAATGTCAGTAATAAAGTTAGTAGGTTTAAAATAAATGAAAATCAAAAAAAAGAATCTTTTTAAAGGCCCTTTTGAAGCACTATAGGCAAACCCAATCCAATTGTTTTGATTGACAGCTACCTGTGTCACAAACAAGACATAGCTTTACGTCATGTCAAGAAATCATCCTTAAAATGCAAATCTTAGTTCCGGCATATGTTACACGTAAATAATTAGCTTGAAGTAGCTCACTGCCTATATTTAAAATGCCCTTAATTAATCACATATAAACGTTCTTATGCTTGAAGAACTAGAGAAGATCTGCATGGTTTTATAACACTATTTAAGTCATAGCACTTTATAGATGACTTATATATAAAACTTGGTTTTAGGGATTCAGTTACTTTTTACTATTTTTATTTTATTATTCCTGCTAATATCACATTAGATTGCAATACTTGAAAATAGTCTTAGATTTTAGGAGTCGGACATTCCATTACAGGCGGAAAGCCGAAATAGTATGCTGATATCCATACGACAATTTCTATGCCAAAATATCAATATCTTTGGTATCACATTTACTATATATAGAATAAACCAGCAGCTAATACCAGTTTCGAGCGTTATTTGAGGTCTATGCCTCTAAGGTCTAAGAAATCCCAGCGAATTTCGCTTTTAATAGAAGTGTTACCAATATTGTTAAATTATTTATTATCAATCATTATGTATATTTTATTTCCAAAAGGAAGGTATTTTACAAGTTTTTCTTGGCAGGTTTCGTATGCACAACTCTAAAGTATGGTGGTTGTACATGAAGAACACCAGTGAAGTATCGGACGGTGTACCATATAAATTTACAAGACACCTGTCCAAGGTGCAATATTCCAAGAAAACACGTTGAGATATCAAGTTTACACTTCTATGGCAGAATTAATCTTAAAATATATATAACTCAAGAAGCTATGTGCTTGACACATTTTTCAATTTATCTCGAAATAATCTCAAGTAAAGTAGCGGAATGAATGAATATCATGTTTCTTGGCTCAAAAACGAAAAGAATCAATTTTTTTTAATTCTAGAAGTGGAACATATTAACTGTGTGTGGTAAAAGACGCATAAATGGCTAGGACAATCATATGCAATTACATACCTCGGGATCTGCAGGTGTAATTTCTCACTACGGCTCTAAAATTCTATAATTACATGTTGCAATTTCTTCTTTAAGCTTTTTTGTTTGCCGAATGTAAAAATATTCACATCATCAGTAAACGACTCATACACGGCTGAAGTCAACAACGTATGTGTAACAAAGCGCGCGTAATCAGGAGACCCTCTTCGTCTTTATCACCATCGCCCTAAAATATTATAACTGCTTGTTGCAGTTCCTTCTTAATGTCTTTTTGTTTACTAAATATGCAGATAATTAGGTTGTCAGCAAACGACTTCGCACAGCTGAAGTCAACAGCGTATATTTAGCAAAGACTACCCTAACAGGGCTTCATATAGACGAAGCATAGTATTTCTCAGTATCGAGCTTACGTACGAAATGTTTTGTAGTAAATAACTGTTTTATCATGGACGCTTTGTGGCTTACCCTGTCGAACGTACGTGAGAAACTGAGGAATTAGCGAGCCGCATCGATTTCCACCGGTCATATATACTTCAGCAAACCACCTGGATCGGTGCCAAATATTTGTTATACCAGGGGCAAACGTTTGACATAAAATTTAGAACTTTTTTTTGACACAATCATTTTAAATCAGCCAAAATAAGACGTATGATTTAATTAAATTTAATATGAAGAAAAGTACATCTGTAGCGCAGTGTTATTTAGTGTAATTGTTCCCCAATAACTATGATGAATCCATTCTGTGCAAAACATTAAACTTTGAACTCAATCGTGATTGTGTTATTCATGACAAATTATAAAACTGTACCATTTTGTTAATACGTATTTGAATATTGTTTGTTTCTTTATTTTACCACACTTATCGTATAATGCAAGAGTAGTCTAAAAAGTTTTTAGCTTCAACATAAAGATGAAGCTACTCGTTAGAACTGTCATATCGTTTCTACAAAAATTGAAAAGTTGAATATTGCGCCGTCACGAAATGTTTACATTTAAAAAGGCAATGTATGGGTACACCGCTAGGTTTCCGAAAGCATAGAATACTCGAAACGGCCGATTGCAAACGCTGAACCGACTCTAAAAAAGGTGACAGCAGCCCTATCATCGGAAAATAATGAATGTTTTTTGAGATATTATTGATTGAGTTACATTAACTTTACCAGAGCGGGCTTCCAGCGACCTTTTTTTTAGGAGGTTAGGGTTTTATCGAGTGAGGTGGCCATCATATTCGTATTTTGCAGGTCAAATTGCAAACTTCTGCTTAGAGAAATTATAGAGTTGAAAACATCACTGGAAAAATGTATAGACTTATAAGGAAACTTACGTTGAGAAATAAAACAGCATTTAGGAAGACAGAATTCGTTTCTGTTCAAGTTATGCAGACTGCGTACGTAAATGTCGCTGGCGGAGTTTAAACCAGCGACTCCGATGTTTATCAGCGAAAGATTACACTATAGGTTAATATTTTGGTAAATCTGCGAAACTGTCGACGAAATATTAACTAAGTTAACCTTTTTTGCAGTTTGCCTAACAGTCGCTGAAAATTTGTGAAAATTATTATACTGGGAAGTTTTCGTGTTTTCAAATTCTAGAGAATACTTATCATCGAATTTGAGAGAAGACTTCCGTCTTTCATCTCCTTGCTTGATTTTGCTTAAATAGTTGGAAACTGATGAAACATGGATTATCTCAGTTTTGTGTCTTCTTCAGCTGGATGTATATTTTTCTCCGGAACATAGGATTTAACTGAAATAGAAGAAGAACATAAATGCAACATGCTACCAAAGTTGCGAAAATCTGGTAATGAGAGAATGGAAATCACTGCAGGAGGGTTTCAGGTCTGGGTCAGGTAAAATCCTAGACTAACGCAGCCTGTACTGTCAGATATCAAGTTTACATTTGAAAGTAAAATAAAAAGATTTGAATATATATTAGCAATTTTAAAGTCGAGTTCAGTTATTTTCTCAAATAATGAGGTACACGCAGTGCGTTAATCGATTAGCTAAAACAAAGCAGCTAAGTTAATGGGACATGGGGCATTTTTAGGACAGTCCATAGGAAAGCGAGATCATTCCAGAAAGATAAATATTTACTGAAATGAGTGAAATAAGTCCACCAAAATAACGAAAATATTGACTTGAAATGAGAAATTTATTATGCCGATAGATGCAATGGGATAGCATAGTTAACACAACGAGGCAGGGGAATCGCAACATTCGTAAATATCTCAGTTTGCAATCGAGCAATACCTTATGCTACTGGAAAATTAGAGGATCACTACCAGAGGAGAACTACAATCGATCGTTGGATGCGACCAAGTAAAATGGAGTGGTTGGTCGCATTAAGTTGCACAATGTAACGGGGTTGCTGAGGGTATTCTAAACGATTGGTCGGCTCAGGAAAAAGAATTTCTGTAATGAAGTAGCTGTTCCGGGTCGATGAACTTGGTATATATAAGTATATATATATATACATACGACTCGTATTCAAACGCTTCCCTTCAGTAAATATACGGTTTTCCCTATAGAACACGCTGATGTGTTAGCTTGAATGTTAAGCGGCATCGCATCGTGAATTGAAGGTTGAAACATGAAAAAGAGAAAAACGAGGAGTCTATGTGGATGGAGTGATTTTCAAACTTGACGTCGCTTAGATGAGTAAAGAGTTGAGGCGATCTTCGACAGCGCTCAATGCGATGCTTTTTAGGTAGAAAATTCCATTTTTAAACAAGTGAATTTAAGTAGTTCTCTCAGTTACAGACTTTTTGCAATATACACCCAACTTTTTTGGGATTGTTTTCGAAGCACTTTGGCCTCGGTGGAGCGTTTTTTACGACTCATAGCAGTTTCATGAATAAAAAGTCAAAAACGTCAAGCAATAAACAAAAAAGATCATAAGCGAATAATACTGAATGTTTGGGACACATCGAAGCTAAATTGACGTCGCTTGTTTATTGGCTGCGTCTTAATGAGGACAAATTTTCAGACGTATTTTTTTCATGCACCGGTAGAAACACACCTAACGAACATGTTTATTTCATTGAACTTCTCTTTGTTTGAAACGTCACGTAAACCAAACCGAGAAAATAAGGACCTGGAAGTGAAGCATTGTGGCTTACATAAAGAAGCCAATAGCCTATCAATAATCCCCTTTTAAGACAAGCCTTTAATGTGCTGCATTAAAATTAGTTATTAACATCATCATACATGGAGTTTGTGCATTTTTTAACGAACTTTGCTTTTTTGGTCTAATCCCTATTCTGGATCTTGCGTACTGATGTATAATTTCTTACATCATTTGTATACACTATTATGCCTTGTTTTAGGCAGTTAATTTTAGTTTACTACCTTGGTAACAATCTGTCCGGTTTGAAAATAGTAGACCATAGCAGAATTTTTTTGATATTTCAGAAATCAGGCCCCGACCGCCATAATAATAAATTAATCTTTCGATTCTAAAGTACACGGGCTTTCTTCTAACACCAACAGCTGTGAACAAATGCACGCCCGTTACAACAAGGAACTGGCAAAAATGTACCCCGAACACCTCCGTCTTAATTTAGCATTTAGCGTGATCTAGTGTTAGTACACCAATTTACGAGTGATTATGGGCTTGCAGATAATATGAAGGAGCAATACGATCGAAATTGAAATAAGCGCAGAGAAAGTAAGCAGACATAAGTTTTCGTGGTGACTTAAACCTTTGGAATGCTAATGGTTTCTTTTAAAATGCACACTAGTAGTATATGCATACACATGTATAAAACCGTCCAATTCTCGTTTAGTGAAAACTACGTTTAGAGTTACGAAAATAAATTAAGTTTAGAATTGGAGTGAACTCAAGAAAAAACTGCCTACCTTTTTCTAGCTACGAATTTACCTCTTGATTCTACCTACTTGAATACAAATTGTGATTTGGTGAAGTAATGTTGAAAGATAACATGAACGAATGTATTGCGCTTATACCGATAAAGCCTACTATTCGAACTATGAATGTAAACTCTAACGTTACGTTTCAGTGTTATTACACTTTGTGTCTATTTCAACGCTATTTCAACACTGTGGCCTATCTCTTTTCATTGATGAATAAAGAATAAAGGAAAGTCTGATGGCGCAAATGAGCGAAGAACAGCATAATATGGGTCGAAATGACCAAAAGCAGCAGTCAAATAAGGGAGGCGGACAACTTGGAGGTCTAGATCATACACAAAGGAAAACTAGTAACATTAGGCAAGGAGGACTGAGTCATAAGGAGGAATCTCAGAAAAAAGCCAGTGACCAGGAAACTGAACGAGATGCAGGCGATGACACTAAATGTGAAGAGCATTCTCCACAGGTAAGACAATTTCGAATTTAACTATTAATAATGTCCTACACAGTATAATTGTATTGTGAATACAAATTGCTATTTATTTTGAATTTGAAATATACTTACAATACTTGAAAGTTCAATTGCTGATGGGCAGGCTGGTCTTCAGATGCCTGGCGTTTGATTTAGAAACAAAATGAATAAATCGCAACTACGGTTGTAACGCGTCTTGATGTTGCGAGATTCATTGCAATTGTTGCTGTTGTACGAGATTTTGACACTATCTTCATTTATCGATAAAAAGAAGATACAAAACCCATTTTACATCATAGATCTCTTAAATGTGCCAATGTTTATTTTCAAAAACTATACTTAACGAAAATTAACATTTTCGTTTGAGACGTGAATAACTACCAAACATGCGATATAAAAATATTATTCCACCAAAAGAAAATCCTGAAACAGATAGAAAATATTTCGAAATCAATTGCAACGTACCTTCGATTCCAAAAGCCCTCGAATATTGCTGTAGTGGCATGCCAAATATACTATGCGATAATTACAGTGTAAGCATAATCGCTATTCAAGGAAGACACCTTTGGACATGAGCCTAAGTGGTGTCATCGAGAGGGGCCACGGCAACGTACGCAAATGTAGGTTTCGTTTGGCTCATGATACGATTTATTAGCACGTACATGGTGGAAGCTATGCGCTACGTCGCTGATTACTTGCCCTTTCTGTGTAGCTCCCTAGATGTTTTTTCACCATATATTCGGAAGAAAAAACTTTAGGTCGACGCTAATCATTTGTTTTTCCGATTGTCGTACGAAGTCATTTTTAGTAGATCTAAGTGGCGTTGAAGATCTTTAACAAATCGAAACGTATCTATTAAAAAATACACGTAGTGATTTTAACTGGATGTGTGCACGTCCAGCGCTCTTTTGGGAAACGCAGTACCTAATTTAACTTATGCCATTTAAACTATGTTAAGGTTCCCCAGACGAGTTTGATGCCATATAAGATCATTGCTGCGAGCTTGATATTAAAGAAAAAGTACAGGCCTCTTTACAGTTACGCTCGCAATCTAACACATTGTATAACATTCGGTGTAACAAATCCTGGAAGAGGATATAGCCAAACCTGCGTGGCAAACATGCTTCACATATTCTAGTGGGAAAAGTACAATATCTAGTATCCGTGCCTTTCGAAACTTCATAGCTCTTTGGTCTTTTCCGAGTTGCTTCCTAGATCACGATTATCACGTATAGTTGAAGGCGGGCCGATGTCTGCCTAACTTCACCCCGCCCGTGAACCGCGAGATTATCATCGTCCAGTAGAACATGTCAGGTCTCACAGGGTTGCAGGTACCGACTATGCTGCTTAGGAAATCGTTTAAGAGAATTGAGAAAAGTAAAAGCTGAGGTTATTGCTCGGAGCCTCTCCTGTCATTTGGTGAAATGGATGTACTGTTGGTGGGGTATTTTGTATCGCAATGGGCTTCTCCTTGTAAAACCAAAGCCCTGAGTTGGATGAACTCTTATGAATTTTTGCCTCGACGGTTCCAAACTAAACCACAGAACCAAATTCAGGGCTCTTGGTATTTCGTTAAATCGTCGTGAAATCGACGAGTACAGCCTAGATAAAGTATTTGGTATTTTTTATCATTTTTAAGCGATCATTATTATTTTCCGTTCTGTTAATTTCCGTTAATTCTGGGATCATGCCTTGAATTTCCAAAAAAGTGGAAAGACGCATGAAAAATATGGCGGAAAGTACCTTGCGGCAATAGCTTCTTTTACCAGTTAACCTTTACAAGCTTTACTTTCGAAAATCACCTTTACCCGTCAGGATAACGGCAAAGGGTATTTTCTGCAACTTATCCGGTTTATTCATGTAAACAGACCACAATTTAATTCGATCCTAAGCCTTGTTAGTGTATGTTAAAAATACAACTCACCAAAATTCAATTTTCTTAGCGAACTAATCCGCAATTCCTTATTGTACCTCTCGAATATGTTACATGTATTGCTGTACATATCTGAATACGTTTGATCATCAATACTTACGTTGTTCCTTGATTTTGTTTTAACACGTTCGTGGACCGCGTACAGCTGCAAGTCTCTTACACGTCATGAAACTGTGTCTCTCTAATGACAGCTAGTCATTAAACATACAGTTTGTAATGCACCGAACTGTGTCATCTCTTGTTTTGAGAGAGTTTTAATAACATTGTTACTAGCGATTTCCTCAAAAGACTCGCATGGTATGTCGCTGTGCAACGTAGTAGAAGTTAATAGTGGTGTACTGTACATGGTATAAATTAGAGACTTCGCATCGCTCAAAAAAATACTCCATGTTATTGTAAGTGTTGAAGGCTGAATATTTCAATACGGTTCTGACTGACGATAAACGGAAGAGTATGATAAAATAACACTGGAAGACGAAAAGCTGTAAGCAAGACAGATAAAAGTATACAAGAGAACCACATCACCGTCTAAAAAACGATACGCCCAATATGCAACAAGTTTGAAACTCTGGGTGCAGACCCTCAAGTGTCGCATAGTTATTATGTCGCAGAAGATGCCTACTTAATGTTAGAACAAAAACTGGATCAGCCTAAGGTCAATGTATAAAAGGGTGATTGACCCTGTATTTTCTCATATAGTTGTTACAAGAGGTGATACCTCTTTATGCTACGCGATATTATTCTGCCACTGCTCAAGAGGCAATATTGTTGGGGTGTTTGTTTTTCAGTAACTGGCTAATACCTTTTTATAGTAACCGTGCATCGAGCGATATTTATAGCAAGTACGCTACATATAAAAGATTCCAAGGGAATCAAATTTAGAATTTTAAATAAGCTGGACAAAATTCAAACTCTCAAAATAGCCATAGATTTCAAAAAATGCGGAAGTATCAAAAAGACTAACTGTGGTAGCATATTTCGACGGCTCAATCAATAATTAATATTCTCCATTCTAAAACGGCAGTTAATTTTTATATAAAAATCTCTCAAAAGATAATACAAAAAAATCTCGAGCTTTCTGAATCAAAACTTCGCTTAAGATCATTGCGAGGAGGACTTGTCATACGTAGATCATCCTCGGATTGTGTACAAACCACATCAAGCTAGCAATAGCGTAGGTCGGTGATTTCGTGAAAAAGTTTTTAATTTCTGTGGAGTTCGTCCAGCACGGAGAGGCTGGGCAACAGTTTGTTGCCTTGTTCAAGATTTTTTTCTTGTACTGAAATAGTGGATGAACACAAGCACATACGACAGCCAGCCACCCAAAGTGTGTCTTCACTTGAAATGCTCTACTATGTACATATCTGTATGTCAAAAATATTACTTTTATAGTTTATATATATATATATATATGGTTTTATAGGCTTTAAAGTAACATATTTCAGATAATATAGGTCACGTCTATTGGCACTGCTGTTATTCAAAAGCCGATTTTTGAATAGTTGATATCCTAGGATTGCTGGAATGATTTTATCCAAACTTTAAATAAAGCGCGTCGATAATAACTAAAATATCTCCGAAAATTCTATGTTTGTGTTCTATGCTATGTTTTACAATCTCAGTACGATAAAGCACATGTTGCCTAGGCCCATGTGCTGTTTATAATCAAGAGACGTAATCGAAAGTAGCCTAAAGATGATTTTTTCGCTGTCGTCCTGGAAATTTTGATGTGAAGGATGCCTCTTGTAGTATTGGACCACAGGTAGAAAAAGCTGATGAAATTATCACGAAAGTTAAATAAGACTGAGACATCAGTTGCCACGATTTTATCAAGGAACGTCACCAGTTTATCACCAGTTATAAAGCATTTGGACACACGTGGATACAAATCTCGGGTGCCACCCAAATCGACACAAAAAATAATTACAATCCAGACAAGCGCAACAAGATCGACCCATTTTTAAAGCAGTATGGGTGCTAAAAAGTGGATTGTGCACAATAATGATATGAAAATGAAAAAAAAAGGTAAAAAATGTGTTTTACAATCTGTGGCCAAGCCCAGACTGACGCAAAGATGATGCAGCATGTTTAGAAGGGATAGAAAGGTATCGTACATGATGAGTTCCTGCTGCCTGGTAAAACGATTGCTTCTAATTTTTACTGTCAACAACTAACAAAATTACAAGTCATTGAAAAAATCCGAAGCTAGCGAATAGAGAAGGAGTCGCCATTCACCGTTAAAATACTAGACCGTATACATCTATAGCTACTACAAAAATTGAAAGTACTTGTGTTTTGATGAATCAGGTCTATAACACTTGATCTTTCATCACCAGGCTATCAGTTATTTCGATCTCTGTAAAACCTTTAATGGAAGAACGCAAGAATCGCTTGTGAAAATTTTTCATCCAGAAAGCACAGATGTTGCAGTGTGGTGGGATTATGGTCTTGGAAAAAAATGACAACTAATCAAAATTACGCATATTTAGTTTATTATTTTAGAATACAAAAATTGTTCACTTCAATTTTGGTTTGATAATGGCTAATACTTTTTTTTCAACAGCATAATATATATGGAAGAACACTCGTTTAGCTTTGTCATTGGTCCGGAGGAACGGTTGCTTTATAGCGGTAGAGGTTAATTTACTCACGAATTCACGTTATAATATTTGATTCACTAAAATTTTGCCACGCATACCCGGTGAGGTATCTTCATACAGTGGTTGGTATTTGCTACCATTTAATGGTTTTAACTCTGCATTACACAATTTAGGCTATTACGTGATTTTATCGCATGTATGTGGAGCGGGATTTGATTCTTTCAAAATCGACCAGCGGGCGGCGTAAGCACGGTCCTTCGACACCGGGGAGGAGGGTGCATGTTACAAGTCCGCCGTAATAGGTCACCACAACCAAACCTCCCGTCGCTTTGAAGTACATCCTTTGTCATGATAGTACTCATATTCATTTTGGCCGTTCGCCCTACCCAATAGACCTTCTACTCATTTGGATTGTCGTCGGAGTGCATACTTTCATGTATTGTGATTTTTTTCCGCAAGCTGCACCGGTGCACAGCTTAAATATTTCTGTTTAGAATATAATATGCTATTAAGCGACGGACAGTTTTCTCTACACTTGATTCACCCTGTATCAGTTAAAAAAAAATTATGGCCTCGGCTGCCCGTTGAACCACGAGTTGTTAGGACGGTAGAGGAATCTTTGCCTAAACAAAAAGAATTCTACTTTCGCATTTCACTAATTACTGTTGCCAATCGATAGATCCTTAGTTAATACGCTGCGATGTTCACATCGTTGTACAGGTTTGTGGTAATCGAGATAACGGGACGATAGTACGAGCTGCACTCCTGTTACCAAGCAGGAAGGGGCTTAACGCTGAAACAGCACGTTTTCTAAATACGCTCCCTTCAGCAGGTGCCAGATCTTTCTGGTGTGTAATCTTGAACTACGTAGACTAATTCAGCTTAACGAGTTAGCCAGTCGTCGTGAAAAAGAACGAAATGTGCCGATCTTGCGATTCTTCAAGTGCTACCAAAAAAACTTTAAACTGGAAGTTCACATTTAGCTTATTAATTAGAGACTCGCTGAATGACAGTCCTCTGTAACAATACGAAACATTTAAACGAGCCAGCCTCTTTTAAAGGAACGCGTTTGTATGGATTTATTTAAAAGCTACCTTATGTCTCCCCTGTACCGATTTTGAAATCCAAAGTCCGGGCCACTTTTGCATATATGTTCGTGCACGTCCCAAAATCATTCATTCCTTCAAGTTTTCATTCCTTCGCAAGCTACTTATACTCCACAGTCCATCACTAGGGATTCTCCTAGTGGAATTTTACTTGGGGGCCATTCGCAATTACATAAGCAATAACTTACCACACCGCCAGTCATTCACCTTTGTCACCAAAATTAACGGGCTGGTCACGTGTTATTGTTAACTCGCAGAAATGTCTCAGAGTGACTCGCTCTTCGCTTACGTAGCTAATTTCCTATCTTAACATTTGACCCATTATATATATATATATATATATAACGTATGTATTTGTGTTTCCAGCTTGCTCCGCTAAATACTCATTTATCTAGAGGATCATATCCGTTACCTGCTCGCAGGAACGATCCGATCGAACACGAAGTTGTTCCAATGGTTCTCAGCCCGCGCACCCTACGCACTCGACGAATCGCCGAGGCAGAAAAGGAGATGCAACTCAGTGAAATTGCCAACAACTTGCGAGATGATTTACATAGAGAGATTATTCAAAGACAAATTGATCATCATGGCGATAACGTAACAGAATTCGTAAATCATTATTCTTGCTACCTTCCATCAATGCGAAATCCTAACGTGGACGTACGACGATTCCAAAGGGTTGGTAGTGCCAAAGCTTGACTACTATTTCTCGTTTGATATGTTTTATGACTTCAATAGCTTTAGGAAATATTAAGAGGATTTAATGAAGTTAAATAAATTGTATGTTAGTTTCTAGCTTCAACGTAATAATGAAACGTGGCTGTTTCGGTGCTAAATTCTCTATGCCTGACAGGGTAGATAAACAGAATGTATCAGTTTTTTAGAAGTTTCCCGACCTAATTATCATAAAGTCTTCTTTCAAAAAGGGACAAACGCTGTTGCAATTAAAATACATAAAAGGTATTTAATCTCACTATCTGTGCTTATAATTTTAGAGCCTTAAGCCCATGTAGCTGCCAAAGAAGTCAATCTGGTATCGAGTTCTGAAGAAAACGTAAAAATTGATTTCTCAAGAATTGAGCCTCGGATAGATGAAAACACGCCTAGTATACCCTAAATATAACTTGCGCAACTATTATAAGCAAAAACCGCGTCTAGGTTAGCCAAAGACAAGTAGCTCATCCTTGTTTTTGTTGATGTTTTGAAGTGCAAATACAAGTTCCGTGGCTTTCAGTTCCCCGATCCAGTTACACCAGTAACAGACTGCTATTTCACTTAAGGTTTCCACGCCCGGTGTCTTTACAGCCCTTCAATAAAATCTGCTAACGCTCTCGTAAGAAACTCAATGACCGAGCGTAGTTTTTGGGGTGAACGACATCTTTATATTTATACCCATTATTCTCGAATGATACTCAGTCAGTTCATAGTTGTAGATAGCCATATTTTTATGCATACATTTACGCAATTTTGTGCGCTAATGGTACGTAGTTTAAAACCTATTCAAGTTTGTCACCCTTGCAAATCACTCCGTGTAATTTAATATACCTTTACGGAGAATGGGCCAATGGTGGAATATAATCGGTGGAATATTGTATAATTGAGCAATGTTCAGTTAATTGCAATAACTGAGCGATTAAAGCAAAGACCGTGTTTGTATCCTACCCAAAAATTGTGTACATTACTGTAAAGCATGCCTCTAAACTGACTGGATTTGACGCCTTGAGAATTAGACTATAGAGACCCAAAGACCCCCAAAACGTAGAAATAATTTCGAATTTTTTTTGGTTTTTTTTTTGTTTTGACCGTTGATTCATCAGGACTTGTCGATGTGTCCCCTTGAACCACGTAGAAAAATATTCTTTACCATGTCTTAACGGATGACAAAAGCTTGCTTGCTTTACGTATTTAATTTTAGCCAGTAAAATCACCTTAGTCGGGCAGATAGAAGGTTCAAGTGCAAACGTTTGAAATTGCGGCATCCAGTTGAACCTGATTCGTTTGAGGTAATTGATGTACCAAACGTTGCCAGCTCACTGGGTACGCTGGC
Organism: Varroa jacobsoni; assembly: GCF_002532875.2. Taxonomy (NCBI): domain Eukaryota; kingdom Metazoa; phylum Arthropoda; class Arachnida; order Mesostigmata; family Varroidae; genus Varroa; species Varroa jacobsoni. The sequence continues at coordinate 176,759 of NW_019213820.1, read as the reverse complement.
TTGTCGTAATTAGAATTAACTTACTCGAGGCTTTTTGTGTGTGTCCCAATTTTCTGAGTCGGTACGCCGTGTCGGCTTTAGAATACTTTAAAATACATCTTTCTTTCGCTCGGCTGATGAAAAATGCTACAGCAATTGCGAGCATAGCAACTTGGAAGTCGAAATTGTACCCAAGAGCATATAACTTAGAATTGAAAAAGGAAAGCTTACACGGATTATGTGATATACTGTTTTGGGGATTAAATCTTAATAGGAAAAATGTCAGGTGTCCAGATAAAGGCACTGCGATCTTGAGTTTTAAAATTAGTACCATTTCTGCAAAGGTGGTAGGCCTGAAACGCTCTCTGCTATATCACTGCTGTGTATGTGGTTTTGTGTGTTTATATAGTATCAAGCTTATTCAAGATTTCGCACATGTCAGTAAAAACAATCACGAGAGAGCTACATGCTTTGGTGAATGCAGAAATTTACAATTATAGTGAGCAAGCTTAAATGTTTCGAATCTTATATCCGGTATTGGCGCAAAAAACTGTTTCAAACGGCTGGCTCCCAAACGGCTGGTTCTTAATTTTTTTAAAAGCGTAATGTGTAAATTTGGTTTACAAACAATGACATTCACATCTAGGTATTCGGCACGGTTGTATGGAACTGGGACATATTTTCTGGCTACAGTGAGATGCAAATAGTCAAAGAGCAACGTTTATTTAAACGTCGATATCGATGTTCTTCTTTTCTTCAAACTAAACCTTCTGAAAATTTCTTTGGATAGCTTGCATTTTAAAACGAATATAAGTTTGATTGCATTTTTGATCTGTCACTTGAATGTCAATTTCTCCAGGATGTGCATACACCAAATCTAGAGGAGTTAAATATAAAAAAGACGTCGCAAGTGCTGATATCAGGTATTCACGGAGCACCAGAAAGCGGATGTTCTGATTCGAGTCCTCCACCCAGGTGCAATATCTCTCCTCTAAATCTGATATCACCGCCTGGGCAATATACATTATATCATATCATGGAAGGCAACACTCAGGACTATCTTCACCAAAAACTTTCAGCCGAACAGGTAAGCTTAGTTCTAAAACTGCTTGTGTACTTAACTACTCTTGTTGTAGAGTATTTCCCTGGTGCTTCACTCTTCTATGACAGCGACTGTCATATATGTGTACAATATATACAAGTAATTGTGGCCTAGAGGCGATACGCCAATCATGTCTTTTTAACAAGATAACGTACGTTTTAGAAATTTAAAATAATTACCATAATGTGAGATAAATGAGGTTTGCTGTAATTCCAATAACGACATTATCATGTACACCGTACAGACACCGCTTTCACCTGCAGTAAGCATCGTCAACATTAACTCATTATGAATCGAATTATAGAAGATGTATTAACAAAGCCAAGTCCGAGATTATGAGGTTTAGAGCAAACAGTAGGCTCTTCACTTCTTCTACTTGAGATGCAAAATAAAGTCGAATTTATAAGGCATTTTTAATCGACTTTGTGTTATAAGCTGTTTTTTGGTTCACAGGTGCGAAAAGAACAAATATGAAAAGCCTTTATTGCAGTCTGGTATTTCTCGTTAGGAAGTTTTAACTGAGCTGAAATACGTCACATATATATGAAGAATGTAGTTAAGTATAAATCCAAATCTTTCCTACCTTTGTTTATTTACCCATCTCTCTCCTCGAAAATTATTTATACTCTCCGGTAAGGTCACTGTAATTTCATTGGACAGAATATTACGTCGACTGCAGGTTCTAAAAGTGGGGTTTACAGGTAGAAAAAAAAAAGCAATACTATTCTATTTCGCCTTTCGTCGAGGCTAAACAGCGGCCGAAGCAGCGCGGAATATTTGTAGCGTGTACAGGGAGGACTCTGGGAAACTGGTTTGCAAAGCTCAAGAAAGCCGTTCTGGGACTGGACGATACACTTTTCCCCAGTCGGCCACTTAAGGTTGCTAAAGACTGATTAAAAGCACTTTTAAGAGAGAACGGCCGGCAAAGAGTTTGTGAATTAGACTGAACTGCAGTCATAGAACCATTGACAGGTACATAATATCTATAGGATTTATTCAAAAGCTAGAAGCAGGCATGCCTCCAAAACTAAGTGAACACCATAAAGGAATACGTCTTATAATTGCTTCTCAACATTTTATCACACCGAGCAATGCTCGGTCACAATGACAGGTTTCTGCGCAAATTTGCCACCGGTATATATCCATGTCATTGTTAAGTAAAGGAAGAAGTGGGTAGCTCCAGAAAATATACTTAAGGTCAGAGTTATGTCAGATCTTTATTCCAAAAAGGCCATGATTTGGTGTGACCCGAAAGGTTTATATACGAAGCCATGTTTGGTAAAACAAGAAGCTCCTATATATAGCCAGCTGCACCGGGTGAACGTGGCTAGCCACCAGAGTGAGCCTCTCTTACACTCACAATATTCCCCAGATTTCGTTCCGATGGATTCTCACCTTTTTGCGATGACTGGCGAAAGGAGTAATAACGTAAATGAGACAGTGAAGAGGGTCTTGAAACCTGGCTGGGCAAGTTCCTCAGCACCAAGCCTAAAGATTTCTGGCGAAAAGGACATAAGTTGGTTGAGAGATAGGAGAGAATTGGGCGAGGATATAATACAATTATTTCTAGCGAGAATTTGAATAAAGGGTGCGTTTTATTAGATTTATAAAATAAATTACTGCAGTTCTAACCTAATATAAGCCAATTAAGTAAAGCCACTTAGAATGCCACACAGTGTCTTATTTGATGCACACCATAAATAAATATTCGCGTACGGTAAATTTCATGTAAAAGCTGCCTTCCTCTACCTTTAAGTGGTTGCGCGCGCTAGAAAAGTAGTTTTAAACTGCTGTGAAATAGAAGGCTTTTACTGATACGTGTGGTGCAATGTCTGTTTATTAGATCATGTATGAATATTCGAGCCATTACGCATATTTCGGATCTCCGTTTCCGTTGCAGGAAGAGATATGTTTCAAGATGTATAGCAACTAAGTTACCCTCTCGTCCGTACGCGGACAATGACGTCGTTGTGCTGAATATTTTTAAAAAATTTCAGCCATTTCGGTGGTTTTGTGATTACATAACGAACTCGTAGTGGGATTATGAAAGAACCTTACGAAAGCAATGAACTCTAATAGCCAGGCCAATAGAAGAAAAGTGATCACGAAGGGAAATTTATAATAAGTATCAAATATAAAAAATATAATCTAAATATCAAAATGTATACTTAACAGTACAGCTCGAAAAGCTTTAAGAAAAAGAGAGCAAAATCAAAAATGGTGCAAAAGACAGCAAGGAAAAAGGAGTGGCAAAGCGCGAAGTCACTGTGCATAAGGATCCCCTGACACCGTACGGCTTTAGATGTCGTAAATCAGCCAAAAAACTTTTGTGAATTGTGCATAAGAGTATGTTTTGAAGGGGCCAACTTTAGAATTAGAAAGCAGTGGCATAATTCCCATTTGCGATGTGAGAGCTCTACGTTTCGTGAACGCGATTATGGAAAAATGACAACACAGTGAGGCGATTCAGACGAAAATACTATCTCAGATAGTTGCTGGGTACAATATGTATTCATGTATGACAAGTCATTGTGTCATAGAAGAATGTGACTCAGGTATGTTTACTGCTAACAATGCTGAAGTTTTGCCATAGCCCGGAAGTTCACTCGATTTGAATCGGGCGAAAAACATGTGACAGTATATCAGAGGGTGGGTCAGACTCTGAAAGGACATCATGAACAACTCAGAAATCAAGAACACAATGTTCCAGTTATGGACCCACGTCCTGGCTGTGACGGAAACATCCGGAAGTACATTCAGAGCATGCCAAACGTAAATTGCAGCTGTGGTCGCAGGGAAAGGTGGAAGGACTAGAAAGTAGTCTCATTAATCAGGCACTGTTAGCCCGATAAGAACTGACCCTGAGTTTTGAAAGAGCCTGTACATAGATTATATATAAAATAGGCCGTTGGTTAGGAACCGACAAAATTTTATGGAAGCCACATCTAAAAAGACATCCGTATATGTTTGACGGTATTGCTGTGTTATATTGTTAATAAGCTGTTTAGAGACGTTTGTTTGATCAAGTGTCTATTATTCGATTCATTATGATATCTTTGTTTCTTCACTAAACATCATGTATCATAAATGGCATAACTCAATAGATGATGACTCGCGCAGGTTCATAAGGAGCTAAAACATAGGAAGAAAAATTTTTGTAGTCTAATAGTTACATCTATCATTATTGGTAGATGAAATCGAGAAGTTTTCTGCAAAAAAATTGAGCTGACCGCCTATGTTGCTTTGTGATATAGTTATTCAAGTCTTGCAATTACTGCGCATTAAATCATAATTGGGTCAGAATACGCACAAAGCCGAGCCGTGTCGTCATATACAGCCGTATTTTGGCTGGTTATCTCTTTATTTCTAATCTATTATTTCTAAAAAGAATTTCCAACGTACTTAGCTCTCATCTCTCGTTCACCAGGTTACTTTCCAGTCCCTTATAAGCTGTGTTTTACGATCTGGTTGCAATCGTGTGTCTGTTGTTTTAACATTATAATATTTTTTCACTTAGTCCTTTACAATTTAATCTATATAGAACATATACACATTGTTTTTTTTCATATCATTAGTGCCGTCTATTTCTCATCGTTTAACCGCTGAGAAGGAAAAACATAGAGAAAACAACTTGTGCCCTCTATATATAAAAATATATATACGAAAAGAAAAATAGATAAGGCAAAACTGACTATGTCTGGTAAAAATTTTTAAAACCATTTTGTTTAGCGGCTGAATTAATATGATTGTGCGCAGCGTGGAAAGCGGTAATGCGATACAACTGTGAGCTGACGTTAAAGCGGGCATTAATCAACAAACTCATTTCGCCAACGCAATCATGAACACCATAACACGTTGTTTCCTTTCTTAGCTGGTTAACACAATACACCTAATTGTGTATACTAGAAAAATCGGCTTCACCTTTTATGTATAGTATCAAGATGTAATATTTCCAAAAGAAATAATAGACTTAATTTTTTTCATGCTTCAGCCTTCCGAAAAAGATCGCGCTGATAAGGGGTGTGCTGCAAATACTGAAAGTCAAAAACGTCTAGCAACTTCAATTAACGAAGAAAGATTGCCTGATAGCCCCAACGTATCTCATAAAGGAAGGAGGGATTCAGCACCAAATCACTTCGACGAAGAAAAGGTATGTTTAGAGGTTCAGAGAGACTTTGTAAGGAATGTTGCTAGCAAAATTATTCTCAAGGAAAACAAATTCATAGCAGTTAGAGACGGATGGGACTAGCTGGATAGTGCTGGTAACAGTCAGGCTGGGTAAATATATTCGTTTTTTTATGAGAATAAGGAATTTTAATCAAATGCCACACATCGTTCCGGTCGGTTGAAGTCGGCATCGGCAAAACTTGTAGAAGCACCTTTGCCGAATGACTAAATGGTGGAGTCTCTGAAGAAGCTTTATGCTCCTGTCGATAAAAGCTTGAAATTGACGGTTACAAAAAGATAAGAAAGATCTACTCCCAAGCTAAGCGACTTATTTCTGCCTAGAAGATTGATTCTATTCTGGTCCACATCACAACATCGATGACGGAGTTGCCTTCTAACATACGTAGGCTAATCAACAATAGTGTTTGATTTTTTTGGTAAACTGAATCTTTATGAATGTATATTAAACTTATAGAATAATAATATAGGTATATATATCTAATAGGTTATCTTTACTTATAGAATAAATAAAGATAACCTATTAGACATAGATTCGTATAGCAGTAAAAGGGTGTAGCAATAAAAAGGTCTTTCTAATTTTGAGCGTCGAGCGATCACTTAAATTAATGGGAAGTAAAAACTTTTTAGTCACGACTCCAAAGAATTAAGCAGGCAGATCAGCTAAAAAGGAGCACGAATTTGTGAGAAATGAGAATCCAAGCCTTAGTCACTGGTTACAGCGGAGAGCCATTTTTCAACTTAACCCAAATTTTCAACGAAGTTCACAGGGCCTATCACGAATAGCTAGGGGAGTCTCTCCTTTAGAAATTAGACTGCTCGAGTTATCGAGCTTTTGTGAGATCATACACATTTGCTAGTGACCAGTAATGTTCGACTTTAAAGATCACATTAGCCCTCGTCGGCTCTGTTGCTGGCTCGTCAGCAGTACGTGCATCAAAGTTTAAAAGACTAGTCAATCTGCGCGTGGAGGTATGCGCGACAGCCATGTCCAGCAAGTCGCCCACACGCGTATTTGAAGTTAGAAAGGCAGCAGAGTTGAAGCAGCTAATCTAAATAGGAAATTTATGATTATATATAGTTAGAATAGAATGAACAAGGGTGTATAAGCGTTAAATAGTGGTTACGTATGGATGGCCTGAGGTAAGAAAGGCTGTAAAACAGATTGTGACGCTTCAGTGTTGGGGAACAGATAGGCCTTCCGTCTTGATGGTTCGGCACAACATTTGGACATGGCGGAACCTGGATTCAGCGATACACAACTTGCTTCATAAAGTAACCGTTCCGAAACGGTCCTTCGAGAAGCTGGGACTGGGTGTTGCCCCAAGAAGCAGCAAGCCTTTTGCGTGTAGTCGCCATGTTAAGCCGGTACTCGGTATGTGCTTGATCGATTGATTGACATCCCGGACTAGATTAGAGTCAGCCACTTCTGGATGAATTAGCACCCAGACATCGAAGGCTTTCATAATTAGTTGGCACAAATCAAGAATTGTCGGTAGACCAAGCAGTTCTTCTTTTGTTTATCTGTTAAACAGGAGCGTCATTTTATAGCTAAATTCTCAATTAAGTGCGGTTTTCTCAAAGAATGCTGTTACGTAGTGCACTAATGAATGAGCGACTGTCGTTAGCCGTCCGGCATCGTCTCATACAAAGCTGAGTGGTACATTCATCTCGGTTAAGGGTCACAGTACTTAAGTCACGATAATTCAATAACGTAAAATCAAGATCAACTTCATTCGATTAATAGTAAAGAATGCAGCGCAAAAAACGATGTCCACACCTAGTAGCCACCTCCTTAGCCTGTGAATGTATGCTGAAGCCAGTATGAAAACGTTTCGAAATCTGCTGCACAGTTTTTTTAATTGTTCTTAGCAATTTTTTAAGTAATGTAATTCGAAGAAATGGTAGTTTCGGCGGCAACAAAACGTCTTTCTTACTCTGTCAAAGAGTCCACTACGGAATTTAGCTTTGCAGTTTAGACGACCACCTCGTTTACGCTTGTACTGATTCTCAGCAACTCGGCGTAGACGATTCTATATATACATATGTAATATATCATACAGTCATTCCTGACATATTGCACAGGATACGGATGGGTTGATGAAAATAATAATGATGCAATTGATCAAAAAATTTGCGGAGACAGGCTCACTCGTAGGACCGAACAAAAAAGCTTTAACACAGGGACAACGATATACACGCCTACCCAACGATCTTAACGCAAGGTTCGTAACACATTCGTTAACATCTGGGCCTGTGGAAACACATTGTGGTACGGAGTTTGAAGCGAATTGCATTTTCATCTCTAGAGGATGTAGTTGATTCAACAATTACAGTTCCAGGACTATCATAGGTGTCAATTATCCATCGACCGCATATTAAATAACAGAGTACATGCCAGCGACTTCTTTGATCACTTAATCTTCTATGTAATTTTCATGGTATGTGAATAAGCAAAATTTTGCATTTGCGGCTCACAGAATGCTAGGGCAACTGTCGACCAACGACTTCACTTAAACGAGGAAACGAAGGTGTGAAGGGGGTTTGTTACCTTGGGATATCGCGACAGAACGGCAACAGTAATGAATAACGAACCGCACATGTTTCAAACAGTGGACCAGTATAAAGGCATTGGGTATCAATGACTCTTGGTTTTAACAAGATAAGGCAACACAGCGAGCGTAAAATAATCAATTTGTTTGCAACCACGTTTCTAACCGGACTAATCGGATGGAGTAGTTGTGATACCACGTGTACGCCTCAGCCCTAATGTTTGATTCGCTTCGAAATTTCATGAGGAGATATGAGGAAGACAGTGTGTGTCAAGCATCGCTGAAAACAATTCGCAGTCTAAAACACCACATTCATAAAATAGTCGGTAAAACTGATGCATAGTAATATAAGTCGGTATATATATAATACAGAACCGGCATCAATATGTCCTTCTTACAAATGTATCGGACAGATAAATCCGCTTTTTTATATAATAATTTGCGTATCTTCTCCTACTTTATGGAATGAAAACTCTTTAGCTGTCAAAAGGCTTTTTTAAACGTACTAATATACTTCTTGTGGGCATCTTCACACTAGACCGGGTTACAAGAGGACGACATACTCGTTCACGCCCAGCTGGCATGTGTATATCGGCCAGACTGTACATTCGTGTATGATCTTTCATTATTGGCTGATATATGATGACGCGTGACTACGATTTCTGGGTCTTGTTATATGTCTGTGTATAAAGTACACGAAGTTATTTTAATCTGTCATGTCTATAGCGATAATAACTTAAGTAATCATCATGTTTGCCTTTAGGTAAACGAGAAAAATAACGCGGGTCGAAAGAATAGTGTCGTTCGTGGAGCGTCTCCCGAATCGCTGAGTTCACGAGACACGGAAGAAGTAAATTTAAGATTCCGTGTTAAGGAGAGTGAAGCTTCGTCAAGGTCCGAAACGCCGTCGTCGTCAATTGAATTAATTTGCTCTAAAGATGATGGTATGGGAATTGATCAACAGTAATAATATGAAGTTTTTGAACTTTTAAAACTGTTTGTTACTGTTCAGGCTAAACAAATACATTTCGTAGTAACAGAAGAACCTCAACTCTTGCGTAAACCTAGTCTGTGTTTGGCTCAAGTTTATGCAGCCAGTTTTGGCTATAGCAAAGCTGACTGCATAAGCCATTTTCAAGCATTCTTACAAAAAATTTTTGCACGTATTTTTTGTCACAGAAGATATCTTGATAAACGTTGTGAGAACGAATCGTTATTTAGCGTTAATCTATAATATGGAGCAGTCAACAAATACGAGCGATTTAGCGCACAAATTTAAACCATTCAGTAGAGGTTTACGTACTCAAAATGTATATAGTTCGAATCTTCATATTTCGTTGGCGCAATGCTTGTGATGTCGCATGTTGTTGCTTTTTTCTCAGTGACCACTGCGTGGCGCAAATGTTTCTAACTTTGAGCACTTTGAGCACCTTAAATTGTACGGCCAGCACCAAATATAAATGAATACATAAATATGTAGAAACATTGGCTCTAATGAGACTTAATGATGGGCAGAATAAATAGAAGCTTCCCGTACCCAATAACCGTTTGTAATTTTTAACGCAGTTTCGCTAAACAAGTTTAATATCGTGAGTTACTGTGATCTTTAATATAGAAAATCTGGAAAAATGGAACTGAGGCATCATAATGACTAGATGATAAATATCGGTGCATACTTCGATGAAAGAGGCACAGCGGGGCAATATAGCATGTAGTCCAATAAACATATTTTCTGCCGATTATGTTATGATTAGTAGAAATGGAAAATCTTTTCTTAAAAGCTTTAATGCCATTTAATTCGCGCGTAAAATATTTGTTCGAGCAAACCATGAACTTATTAAGCTTATGCAAACTAAAGGAACATCTCATCTCCAGTAGATTACTGCGTAATATTATTTCTTGTAGTTCATTTTAGAACTCGGATATTTCTTCAGTCGAAAAGTCGAAATATTTCAAGAATCTTTTGTTAGAAAAAAAATGCCTCAAAAAGCTCTTGACATTAGTTTTCTTTACTATGTAAGGCCACAAGGAACGCTGCTATTTTTGTACCAGAATCACTTAAACACCGTGTAAGAGCTTAACGAATACTTCAATCTATTTTGCAGGTAAGGATGCACGATCGGAATACGCGTTATTGATGGGGAAGAAAATAGATGAATCACCAAAACCTACGGCAATTCCACTTCCGCCTCCCAGTCGAAGACCCTCGTTGCGTTCATCTTTTAAAGAAATAGAGGACACTAGTGGTGAAACTTGTACTTTTACTCCAATGGCGGTTGACCTCGACTTCAAAGTTGACGGGGAAAACTTGAATACGGCTGTATCCGATAAATCCACGTAAGTTAGGTTCCGCGATTTATAACACGTACTAAAATGTACGTGGCTCTGGGTTCTCCTAGGTAACCTAAATAGTTAAATCCAACAAATGTCTGGTGACATTTTTAAATGCATCTAAGCATTTACTTAACCAGAGGAAAATTATCCCCTAATTCGCCATACATTCTCTTTGGAATTATCTCGATAACGATCTATCACACTAGGCTACTGACCGTTATTACTAACACAGATTTTACAATAATTTTTTACTAACATAGATTTTATAATATATTAATAATATATTATAAAATCTATGTTAGTAAAAAAATAATAATATTTTAAGTCGGCCATACGAATTTTCCTAATTTTTTCATAACCGCTTTACTATTATTTTAAATGTGATAGGCATGTGACTATGCAAGTGAAGATACATTCAAATCAACCCAATAACTATAGTCTAATCGATTGTGAGGCCATAGCTTGCCCGTATTAGTTGATTGAGCTGGCTATTAAAGCCACGTACTTGAAAAGCGTGCCTAGGCAGCAAAAAAACCGGCTAAGAATTTTATAGGTGGTACATATACGCGGTTGGCTTCATTTTTTTGACTATCGTTTTTGTGACGTCCCAATTTCATTTTCAGCATAATTTTCTTGTACATGCACTACTTTCTGCTCTAGCAATCATGGGTATTTATTAGTTGTTGTTTATATTAATTAATATATCCGCCTATTAAATATAATCGCAAGTTAGCATGACTGCCACTAAACTCGGTGCTAATTTGTGTGTTATTCGTTGGAGGGTTGGGCGTACCACCTGTGATACCACTAAATGCTTTAACTCGATGTCAGGGATTTACTTAGAAAACCTTTCATAACGGTAATGTATGCTTACCTTAAAAAAATTACATTTGCGTTTTCATAGTGCATTTAAGTCTTTAGTTATGCTCGTATATTCCTTGAATTTTGTGTTCCTACTATGACTGATATTTTCTACTTGGCTTTTTTTTGGCCAGCATTTTTGTAGAGGAACCTGGGCAAAACGCAACTTTTCACTGCCACTAAATAAAGCGCTTGAAAAAATGAAGACCCATTCTATTACTGCCAGAATTCTCGCCGTATTTTAAACTCAATTCAAGCCACATGAATCCTGGTTACTATGTATTGCTGTTTCTCCGAGAGGCCCCCTCTCTAACATGTTCTATGACTAAGCCACCCATACGATTGATTCGATTACAAAAGTATATGCGCATTTATAATTATGCTTAGTGTATTATATTACTTTCCTAACTTTACCTAGGACTTTTATGTTATAAATAGAACTCATAGATTTATTTGCCTAATTATTTTCTATGAATAGCTGATGTTCTCGACAGTCTAAAATTTCATTATATATGATCCACTGAACCTTTTCACCTTCAAGTGAAGTTTTTATCAAACATGGACACATTGTTAGGCCTTTTTGCCGATAATAAGGCACAACATAGGCTTCTACAGCCAAGTACTGAGTAGGCGTATACGCTAGTGCGTTAAAAAGGGATATCTGGGCAGTACTGCTCCCAGTTGCCTCACAGATGGTATTTGCATCTTGTAAGGAGATTTTCTTGACTAGTAACCAAAACCACAAATGGTGTATACCTATCATAGAGTTACCAGTGCCAGTAGAGTGCCAGGCATTACACTGTTGTTACACTTATTGATGTAAGATCTAACCCGACCATTTTTCTCAATAGTATTTCTGAACCTAAGGATTGTCCCTACAAGCATATATGAGATCTATTATATTTTACTAAAGCCCATTATTTTTGGAACATTGCGGTAGAACGAAACGTTTATCATCAAAATTTATATCAAGGCAAAAACACGCTTACAAAATTAATTTTGCTAACCTGGTACTATTGGAAGTAGCAGCAATTTATGGTGATCAATAATCGGCGAAATTAGTGTTCAAGTTGATGTGTTGCTCTTTACCCACACTTGTCATGTGGTATATGTCTAAATAATATACACATAAGAAATATGAATAGCTTTCAAAGTATAGCAGACATGAGGTAGATTCTATATGGATCTCTTAATTAAGGTTCCGTTAGTTAAGGACGGTGCAGTTGCAGCTAATACTCAGCGTCCTCTAAAATATATTTTTGAATATCATTTGCCTTTCTTTTTCATTTTGAAGAACATCACTATGTGAAAGTACATCTAGAGAGCAAAGAAGGAAAATAAATAAAGTGGAAGTGTACTTTTGAAATTATTTAGTTCGGTTGGATAACGTTCTGAACATTGTACGTATATATAACGTGTCTTGATAAAGAAGGGCCAAAGCTTTCTAAAAATGTTCTTTTTGTGTTAAAAATGTCAACATATTAATTTTACATTTCTCATCATTCTTAAATGATTGCCAGCGTATTTGATTTGAATGACAAAAAGAGCCATACTTATTAAGGATTCAATCAGTAGTCTTTTTCAATAATTCAATAAGGCCTTGTGGGCCATTCCGGTTTCACTAGTGTAATAGGTGGTCAACATGACACTCATGAAACACAATTTTGCTGCAGTGGCTTTGCTTTCAAGTTTGTCTTGCCTTACGGCGATAAGAATGATGAGATGAGGGTGTAAAACTCTTTCACGTACAGGTGTTTCGGTAAACTCACCATTAAGATCACCTTTATCCGTTTCATATCTAAATATTCAAATAGACTTTTCGGTCATCAGTGATACAAGAATATCCGCTTAGTTTTTTAACCATCTTAGGGAAAACTGAGTAAGTCAAAGATCTGCCAATCGCTACTGTAATTCTTGATCTTGACGTACTTCGAAACACTTCTGTGGGAGAACATTGGTCACAAATTTTTGTAACTTATCTTTAGCTCTGCCGACTACTATACCTACTAGCCAATATGAATAGCTCCATATGGTAAAAGGTCGGAGATGCCTACTTCTCAGGGAAGCCAAATGGCATTTGAGGTATGAGGTAATATTTGTGTTGATTAAGACATATATCGCTAAGTAAGCAGAAGTGCTTTGTTCCCTCAGGAGACACATTTTCTAGAATATGGAGAAGTACATCTTCGGTTTTGTTCGCACCAGGAGTACCCCCACGCCCAGTCCACGTGTAAAAATAAATGCTTTTTGATTTTTGGAAAAGTTGATTACCTCAATACTAATAATCTGCATATTCTTCCCGTGAAAGTAGTGATGTTCTTTCATCCGAGATAACCATAGTTTTTGACTTTACGTACAACCAAATATTAGAATTACTTTTTGTACCTGCTGGCTAGATGCAGCCTGTAAGATGAATATCTTGATGGAAGGCAGAACGGAAAATGGTAACGCTCAGGTCGATGTTCTTATAATTATTAGACAATATCTTAGATATTTTTAAGCTTCCGAGATTTCTTTCCGGGATTGAGGTTACAATAGTGAATAGTGCAACGTGGTGTGACAGCGCGCAACGCCCTTTTTAAGGTCTTTTGGCTACTTCGGTACCGGGTGCATGCATTGAATTTTCGTGCTACTACATTGTTTACTATAGTTCTTTTTTGAGTCTTTTAACAATGGACTATAAAAAAAAAGCTGCTTCTCAATTTCATTTGGTAAACCTGAGAGGTCAGTGTCAATGGCCTTGTGGTAGACCATATAGCTTTAATATAGTCCTAAAACATATATGTGTAAAGAATATGTCTAAAACGTCCTTGATGGCATTTTATCGTGCTTGGGCCAGCCCGGCCGACTTTGTACAACTCAGACGCTGCAAGGACGACTCTGCTGATATGCATACGTTCACCACAAACTTCATTTTGGTTGCTAATTATCGGTTTGCGCCAGACATAACATCCAATATATAGGAGTAAGAGAATGCAAAGAAGGTGGGTAGAGCTAAGCCGATAGCTAAGGAAACGCCCATTCCATCGAGTTGAACCAAAAAGCTTCCCTGGCCTAAAAGATCCTCGTCGAGGTCCAGGGAATTCATCAAGATTGGAACAATCATCCTTCGAGAAAAGACCCTTGGCAGCAATTTCATGAATTCCCTGATGTCGCTCTATTTCTTCAAAACCTCATAGGTAAAGCTCGCGTTTTGGTGACTCTGCCTACAAGCTACTCCACTGCTCGAAGGCTTTGGCGAATCAACATCATCGAAAATCACGTGAGTATTAATACCGGGCAGCGTGTCATCATTGGGATAGGGAAGCGGTAGCGCAGTCCCCACTTATGCAGTAGTAAAGTGAACGCAAAAAAAACCTAATATTTCTTTGTCAAACCCCTGCATGAAGGGATGCCCTTCACATGTTAAAAGTGTGACGCCTGGACGCAATGCACACTTTTACACCTCAGCAATATTTCTTATTGTTCTTAAGAAATATGTTTGCTTTATGTACGGCGGCACAAAAATGTTCCATTCTGTATTGAATAGCATATCTGCCGCGGCTGGTAAACCTGGACATGAGTGTTAGGTAGCATTGTTATATTGTGATTTCATCGCTTGTGCAATCAACAATCCAGCTGCGCATTAAGTGTACACCTCCTCTACTCGTGGTAAAGGAGTGAATCAGTACCTTCTTCAAACTGGAGATTTATACAAAAAGTTCTATGGATTGCACATTAAAGAACAGAAGCATACATTATATTGGTTAAGTCTTTGCCATTTCCTGGGTGTCTAATACCATCAGCATATCCATCATTAGATTCTTACGTTATATTCTTAAATTACCTTATGTATTAAATAAATTGCTTATAATCATATGATAGCAGATATAATAAATAATGAAATCAGATTCTCTCTTGCATGAATTTATAGAACTCGCCTATTTTAATACCTTGTAGACACATCTCTTACACATTCACCCCCTTGTCATTGGAATTCATACAACTTTCGAGAACATGAATGACGTCGTCATACTTCGCACAGATTTCACAAAAGGATTTCGGCCTACCTTATATTTATTAGACGTGCCTCCAGCATGTCCCTTGTGGACAATAGACTTTTACAGGTACTTTCTTTATAGTTATAAAACACAAAGCCTAGGGAACGCATGAAGGGTAAGAAATGAGGAAATTAGTATTTACAATTTCATAAATTGCTCTAAGAGTCACTCACACAATACAGTTATCCGGTGTGAGGGTAGAATGTTGTTTCCCGTTCATGGTTTATTTTTGTACAATAAACGAAAAATCTTCGAGCAGTTTTTACATAATAGGTTAAGTACCTCTAACAGTTTATTAACCGCGCGCAATTAACACAGCGCCTACATTCTCTCGTACCGGATGAGATTTGCGCAGTAACTGTCATTGCTGCTTCTGTTAATTTAGAGGATACGGCAGAATTCGATGATCTGTTCTTTCTAAAGGATATTTAATGTAACGTGCTTCACTCACTCTGTGATGAGCTTGCTTTAGTCCTATTAAACGGCGTATTTGTTCAACTTCATGATAACTACTAGGCTTAACTTTAAAGCCCGTTTTGCATAGCTGTCAGAGGTTACACTTCTTACTTTAAAAAGTAAGGAAGCCCAGACCTGCCGACCTGTAGTATAGTGTTGCGAAGAAGATATGCTAAACCGTTACCCTTTTTAATCACGATAATACTAATTCGGTTTCTTAATATCGTTGGCGTCAGCATGAATTTCAACGCAATCGATGAATCATGACGTCGTATAAAACCCTGTTGGCCAATATTAAGCATACTCTGATTAAGGAAACTCACCTATGTCCAACATATTTTCAGACTTGAAAGCAGCTTTTGATTCTGCGCCAAGGGACGTCATTGCAAGTGAATTTCCTAACGAAGAGGAGGGTCCCTTCAAAAATTCTGTAGCTTCTAATGATTGTCCTTCACAAAAACCAGATAAGGATTGACAATGGCGTGGCAGAGCTTTTTCCTTTTCTCAGACATAGGTTTCGCAAATATTCTTCAAATGTTCTTTGCGTTACTAACAGCATATCAGCAAGAGCCCGAGGCCCCATAGACTTGGTAAATGTAATTCTCCACGGCGACGATTTGGTTATCCACGAAAATGGCTAGACCGCATGCGACTTCTGCAAACCTGACAGTAAAGGTGGTAATCGAGTTTGAAACGGAACGGTAAACTGCATCTCAAAACGCATTTTGTTGTGAAGTCGCCCGTCGTCTATGCAAGTAATTTTTCCTGGCTCGGGCTACCTTTGTTAAACAGTAAAAGTTGATTGTCACATATCACAGAATGGTGCAATGGTAGCGACGTCAACTATCAGAAATGCGTACTTTCTGCCAGTCTTTACCGACTTTTGTCTATTTGACCTCAAAACGGCCCTAGTAGCTCCATGCGGTGTAGAAATCATATGGGAACATTTCTTTGTTGCAACTTGGAAACGCTAAATTGGAGTTGTCTATGCAAGCGTGCTCTTGGACACTCTTGCACGATTAGCTCGCTAGGACGCCCCTGTTTATTGTAGACTTACGATGACGCTTCAAACTATCGAGTACTCCTTTTTTCACCAAATGCCCTTCAATCTGGAAAAACAAATTTGCGAATTGTTGCCGTGAGGTTTTACCGGTCTAAAGCTGGTCTAAATCATAAATCGCACAATGAATCGCCCGAATAGCGATATTTTAACCTAGGCACCCGGGGCATAACTTTTACTATAAACTTTGCGTTATCTCTGGTTCTTGTGAGCCAAATGAAGTCTATATTTACAAATGCAAAACATACCATGGTAGATAATATTATGCTTTTCAATGCTTCATGTGATCTCGTTAGGAAGCCTAGAATTCTGACCAACTCAAGATAAAAATTATTTTGATTTTTCCCTGAATTCTTACGAAAATATATTTATACGAACTGTTGTTGTATAATATTATTTTATCTTTTCAACAAAAATAAGTACATTTTACTCAAGATTCCTTAGTGTTTTTTGCCGTATTTCATGCTCCTTTGAAATTTTCGTTCTCTTAGTTCACTTTATCTTATTGAAAGCGAACCCCATGGAACCTAACCAACTTGATTCGCTCTAGCAAAGCGTTGATATGTTTTAAGCTCACACACTGCCCTCATAGGATGTTGAATCGTGTGGTTATGCGTGCTTTAATGACTACAGTAAAAGCCGAGGGTGTAGGATACACTTTTGAATCCCATTATTATTACATTACAATTTAGATTTACAATTAGAATTACAAATACAACTGATAATATTCCTCCGTGTGAAACCCTAATTCCTTCTATGTAGCACTTCCAAAAGTAAGTTCCTGGCTGTTTATAAACAGTTTTCGTTTGAACAGATACGACGAAACAATATTGTAGAACGAGTAGTTTTATATACACAAAACTTTAGTCGTATTTGCTGAACAGCGGAATGCTTAAGGTCATTATAGGCGCATTTGACAAGGAAGAAAACCTTTATGAAACCTTTATTCGCATGATCGAATATGTTCTTACGGGGGTAAATGTAGTGGTTTGTACGTCGAGATCGAATCAAATAATGTGAAATCAATACTTGTTTTAATTTTGTACTTGTTTGTGGTTAATAGTACCTTCTCGCTACGGTGGCTTGGACGGTTGAACCCCTGGCTGAACGCCGGTTGATATCGCGCCGAGCACGTATACTACACGACGAGTATGATTAAATAAATAAATAAACAATATAAATACTACCTTAATTCCAGAGTGCCTCTTTTTGTTCAACGTTTAACTAATTTTGCGCACTATCAATCCTGCTAGTTATCTCTGTGGCTAAAGTCGCCTCCTTCCAGACACTAATCTCTGATATTAGATCATCTGCATAACATAGCATCGTAAGCAGTGCCTTCCTTTCCTCGAACTTATCACTCACTTAGATACCAAGCAAGAATGCCTGGGAAATATGGAATTTTTATCTTTACCTTCAGCGTCTCCTAGTTAATCAAGTTAAAACATTTCTGAGGTTTGGAATACAAGCAAGTTAGAGAACTAGAATTTGTACCGCCTTTTGCCCTTTTTTGAGCATGCTTCTGGGTTAGTTTTGGGGAAGCCCATCTTCTAGACATGCGTCTTTTTCTCCTTTAGCTAGTCATTCTTTTCATTACAGAGGCTTCAAGTGCTTGATTTATTATAGTTTTACCAGTTCTATAAACCAAAATATTGCATATTGGCATTGAATTAGGCTTTGCCATGAAGGCGGTAATAATGGTATCAGAGACTTTTCAAACCCACATTTCTCAACGAGTGGAAAAAGTGAAGGGTAGCATAGTTTAAACGGCACACAAGTATAACAGCAATATGTCGTATTAAAATATAAGGAGACAATCCTACCGTGCAGCATGAAACAATTGTCGCGAGCAAATAATAAATATAGACATTAATCTTAAGATGCTAGAATCAAATTCGGTCTTTTTTAAATGAAAAAAAAATGCTTATGTTCTTTAAATTTCTTCGAAGTGTCGAGGTACTATTTCCTAAATACGATGCAAATTGACATAATCGACGAGATTAAATACGAGCAAGGTGTCCAAGACCACAACAAAAATGAGGAGTAGATAGACCTTATGAACGTGTATGTCAAAGCACTCCGTAAAATTTTGACCCAGACAGCTACGAAAGTTCCAAAAATCAAAAAATTATCTCCATATACAGGAACAAGCTAGACAGCTTCAACAACGACCATCATAGTTAGATACCGTCCGTTACTAACGTTACAACGTTTGAGCTGAGTTGAAGGCGATGGCTATTAAAAGTTTCCACATTTCGTCAAAGCTGAAGTTGCGAACAGGAATTTCAGAACACTGGTGACCCTAACATGTCTTGCTGTTGACTCTTAAGATCAAAATTCACATATTACGTATCATATTCATAGCAGTTTCTTAAAGAGTGGTAATGTAAGGAAAAAGTGTTAGCTATTTTCACAAGTATATATACGGATAAATCAATAACACGGAGCTAAAATAAACCTTAAAGTTTATTTGCCAAGAGTGAGCTATATAGGAATTTGCAACCCGGTAACAGATACTCTTATAAGGCAGCCTTTGACGGCAGCACAATGAAAGAATATTCGCTTGGTGCTGTTCTTCCACGAATTGGCAATATCTATGAGTTTTATAAGGCTAAGTACAAGCCCGCAATGCGAAAAATTGCAATTAAATAGCACGAAAACTTGTTGCGACAAAGTTGCGTTAAGTGCATTGAATACAACTAAATATAATAAGAGATTTTTTAACAAACATTAATTCAACAACTATATATTGTTGTTATTATATATAAAACATATTTAATATAATAATAATATTTATAATTATATATAAACAACTAATTATTGATGTCGATAATGAGTAGCAAGGCAAAGGATTTCCTTGTGTGTTAGACACCGACTTTTTGAACGCAATAATTAATTAAACAGGGAACAAAGGATTTTTGCGTAAAACACCAAAAGTCAATACCTCTACCATTCACAATATGCAGTACCGTGGACAACAAACCGTATACGATATGAGATCTGTTTATTCTGAGAGAGCGTTCGCACAGAATCGATTCATAATATGGTACCGCTCAGTTCACACGCTCCGATTTTGCAAACGCTATTCGACTTCTGGAAGTGTATGTCGGAGTAAAGTGAGTTGCTGATTACCGTGATCGGAGTAGCATGATAAAGTGTGTTAAAACAATTTTAAATATTAGGTTGATACTTAAGAAATACCGGTTCTTGTTTTTTGATTTTCATTTCTGTTAGTATGTTTACTGGTGGTCAGATCTTATACACTAGCTTCTTTACTTTACAAACATACTGTAGTTGTTTTGTTTGAAGTATAAATCTCTTCGCTAGTTCGCTTTTCTAATGTTACTATTGTATTTTGTAAAATGTGATAATTTGGAGATTCTATAAAATAAAAACCTCCTTTTGCTGGACCTGTGCACTCCAACCAGTCACTTTTGGAGAAAACTCAGTTGTGGATAAATCTATTTTTATAAAAGGTTAAGATATGAAATCCGTATTTTTCATAGTAGTGCGAAGTTTTACTCTAATTAGATCACAAACCAGTCTCATTCACATGCATATATATATAAATTCGCAAAAAAATGCCTATAATACAAAGTATTGCATAGCACATCCAGGGGAACACAAGTCTTTATTCGTTTTAGCATTCTGTCGGTATTATATATATACATACATATATATTAGTTCTGGATAACGGAAAAAAGAGCCTCCGTAAACTTTATGCAGCTTGGCTCTCCTTTACGTGCACCGTAGCTCTTTGAATAGAAAATCATCATGAACACGTGAATCTCTCAGTAACTCAGTACACGGTATTCCAACACAGCCATATTAGAGCGCAAAGCTCTAATGAACTAAACATGGACTAAACAATGATGGTGTTTGGTGAACGTCATGTACTAGCTCCTTTAAAAGAGGTTCCTTTTAAAAAGTGAGACGAAAAGTAATATATCTAGTAACTTCTATCCGGGTGTTTGTGACTTCGTATGTTCTTAATACAACCTACGAATCAGAATTACTTTGAAAGGCTCTACTTCTAAGGCATTGCGCACCAACGAATGCCCTTGCAGTCGGCCATTTCTAATTTCAAATAGGCAACTGCCAATTTAACTTAACTGCCCCTAAAATCTTTTATTGGTTAATCGATAATGAATTCGTAAGAAGTTTCGGAGGGATGTCTGGATGCAAATTTAGACTCAATGCCGTAGCAGTTCGCCTATTTTAAAGCAAATTTTGAAATTTGTATGTTCACATGTCTACGATAATATGATATACGGATAAACCTACGGTATTTCACATAGTTCAGGGATCTTTACTTTCTCTATGTGTGTGTTTTCGTCTAGGTTTTTGTTTGTAAAAGCTTATATTTTTTGCTTATCTAGTTTCTATTAGATATATGTACATATAATTGGATGAATTGATGTATACATCTGTATTGTCAGTTGTTATAAAAACACCTACCTCAGCCAAAAGCGGGAATGGAGCCAAGTGCTGAATGATGCGTTTGAATTTTTCAAAAGAGGCATTCATACCCGTTAGAACGGTATAGAAATGTTATTTTGACTCGACCAGACTTTTTGACTGACGACGTGAAAGCTTGAAGCAATAATCATATAAAAGTATCTCTGCAACGCTTGACGAGCGAGTTATTAGAAATGAGTTATGTCTGAGAAATAGAAATTACAGCTTATTATTTGATTTGCTTACTAATAAGATCTTTGTCTTATTTTTCAGATATAGCAGCCTGGGAGATACAACCAATGGGTGCGCTTCTGGCAACCACAAGCAAGCCTTTAGCTCGAGTCCTGTAGCTTATTCATCAAAGTGCACGGCCGCATCACACGTTAGAAAGCTCATAACTAAAAACGTCAAACACCATGTCCCTAATATAGTTTCCAAAAGGGGTAATTATCATTTATTGCTTAACATTATTAAGCTTGTTTGCATTTGTCGATTCTGCAAATATTTCACAAATGTTTTATTCTAGGGCGTAACGAATTCGGGGAATATTAGCTACTATTAAACTATGACAACTAAATTGTTACACTGCGAGAGATTAGTTTTATTCGTTCAAGAAAACGGTAAATGTTACCTAGCTATGAAGTGCGCCTCACTGCAGTAAGGTAGAGGAGTTTAACATGGCGTGTAGCAATAGGGCCGTTGCCATATTATCCAGCCAATATTATTATTGTGAACAGTACTGTTTCGGATAATCCTAATTGTTGCCAACGCATTGAAATTGCATCTAAACATAAGAAGAGCTTACCTAATAGCGTCACCTGTTTACAAATTATGGTACTGTGCCAATTTGTTTTTATGGACTAGTTTACTCAGCATTATTTGTTTGGCGATATTGAAATTTCGCACTTTTATGAAGATTTCTTTGAAGCTGCATGAAAATATACAATATTGCGCTCTGACTGTATTATAGCACCATTTATTTAGTCACAAATGCGAAAAAATTACAAAGACTACAGTTACATCAACGCTCCTCCTTGTACTATTGCTGTAATACGGAACATGACATAATGGTACAATTTATCAAACAACGTGTCTTGAAAGTTCATTTGTAAACAGATACATTCGAGAAAATAAGTTGAACCTAAATCTTATTTTCATGACAAATATTGCTATTTACATTGAATTTCATACTATGTCTTCTAAATACTGGCTTACCAAGTCGTATTTACACTGTCACCACTATATTTCAGTTTTGGGATTGGATCTGTACAGTGGCGACGCGCCTAGACCTGAAAACTCCGACAACGATGAAGATTCATTCTTTGGTTGAATACAAAATACCGCAGTCAAAGCAATATGCATTCTTACTATGTATTAGGTTTTTTGGTAAGTAACGGCGGTTTTTCTTTGTTAATTTCTTTCTAATTTTTCGTTTGCTGATAGTCTAGTGTTACATACCATTGAAAAGTTCTTTTTTACTCTGCAATGCCTGACTTTGGATTACAAAAACGGGTTTATCCAGTAGTAAAAAGAATTTCTTAAACTTATTACGCCTGCTATACAAAGGCCAAAAAGCTGCCGGAACAACTCTGGGTTCGTCCGTGTGTACGATGAGGGCTTATCATTCAGCACACTACCCAGAGAGTTTTTTAAGAGGGGAATTTATAAACCTCGTCTTCGGATATCACACTTCTTATCTAGGCATTTGCCACGTTAGCTAGTATTTTCTAACTACAGTACCCATATATTTTACACGTTCTGTATCCCTGGTTTTGTGTCTTTCTATGTTTTAATATTAGTTTGATTCAGAAAGGAACCATTTTCCTACTGAACGTGAGCTTAGAAATGCTAGGCTTTCTACCTGTGTAATGTTCGCTCCTGTTTGTTTTTGAATGCATTCATACCCTTTATTACGTTCCCGGATATTGCAGTTTAATTATCTTCACCTTGAAGCATCCATTTATTATGCACATATTATTATAAGTGAATACGCGGTTTTTTCAACCTTTATGTATTCATACGTGTAGTATATTCATATGTGTAGTATATATTCTCCTATACGCCAGCATTGCACGTGATGTGTGAACTATTTGGCGAATTTTCTATTTTATGAAGATACGCCTGACAACATCCGTGGCCGGTAAGGACCTTGAGCAGGTGACAGACCACTTCTCCAAAGCACGCCCCGTATCTTTTTCGTTTTTTGTATTAACCTTCCAATCCAGGCAGCAACAATTATTGTGCTTTTCAGCTATGGAGGCAACGATTCAGGGGGTGCAGATTGCTCTACTTGCTCTACTACTTACTCGAAGGGCTAGCACCCACTGTGTTCTCTTCAGGTGACATTTACTTCTTTATACCTTTATAGCCTTTGTTCAGATGGGAGCCACTCAGAGAACTACGGAATTTATTACCAAGGCAAGCTGTCTATTCCTTTTCTCACCCGGTTTCCTAGTTATCGGTATCAGCTTGCCAGGGCGGCCAAGAGAGCGTTCTTCCCTCTTTGCACCATATATGTATTCTATCTGAACTCAGCTCAATCATTTTTACCTAGTAGGCTTTGTTTTCTAGTTTCGTCTTAGTTCTGGCAGAACTCATGATGCCAAATCGTTTACAAGACTACCGTGCTTAATCCATAGTGGCCTGTGTACTTCGTCATAAACAAGATTCTATTGGTATCAAGTATTGGTCCCAAGATAGACCCTGTAACAATCAACGTTTCTGCTGCATTCCGTGCTTATTACGGCTTTGCGGTCGTCTCTAAAGAAACCGTTCACCACCCTTTTATCTTCACTACGATGTACCTCAGCAGACTGCACCAATGGTATCAGTTTAAGCTAACATTCCTGGGACCTTAGTGATGACACCAATTCTAGGAGAGCCTTGATCGGCGTTGGACTTGATGCCGTCTACTAGGACATTGTCCCTGGCGTCAACTGTTGCTACCGCTTCTAGTGGAGGGACTGTGGATGTCTTGAACCTGATTACGCTTGGCGATGGTCCTTTTTTAATAAGCTCTAGAAACCTGTCGTCGCAGTCACTTCGCTCCGCAATTAAAGAAAGTGTCTTCAAGAATTTCTTTACTTGCCATATTTATTCTAGCGTATACCTTTTCTGGTCATTTATTCTTGAGCAGAGATGTAATCCTCCTTTAAAAGATAATCCCTTTTTTAGTCCTACCATGTCTTGAATGTGTTTCTTTCGAGTTTCTTTTTTGTCGATCTCTCTTATGATATCGACTACGCACCATTTCCATCTATTCTATCTGGTTCTTCGCTTAAATCTTTTGTTCCCCTTTAGTGGCTCTACGTTTGTCTTCTTTTATCGGAGTACCCGCCTTCTTTACGGTGTCTTTTCTTGCTTTCTTTGTGCTCTCGGGGTGTTTGGGACCTTCATTATGGCGAAGTTTTGAATAGTTATAGTGAAACTAGCTTATGGAGCTTCATCCAAATCGTATGAAGTTAGACCGGACTTCTTTTTCTTCAGTTCTCTCCTGTTTCCAAGCATTTATACTTAAAAATAGAGCCTTTCCCAGTGTTCATGCAGTGACCGTTTATATTTTAATCTGAAACGGTCTAATGTGTCTTGGATCTTTGTCGGCTTGCTTGACTGGACCCTGGCTGCAATCACCACAAAGCGCAAATTTTACGAGTAAAGTGGAGTTTTTAAGTTGTCGGTTCCCTATATGGATGATCAACTCCCAATTTTTAAACAAGAGTTTTTTTTTAACAAAAATTGCACTCCTGCTGCTCAGGCATTTTTAGGGCAAACATTACTAATTAATACGAAGTTTGAAAATCCACTTGCTCATTCGCGCTGCAAAACGTGAGAAATAAAAATTTCTCGCTGATCTGCATTTTTCTAGTCACATAATGACGTATTTTACATATACTTTGTACTCTCTTAAGTCGCTCGGAACCGGTATATTTGTCCGATATTTATGGACCGCTTTTTAAATATAAGCGTAGATAAGGTAAGCACAGTTGATTAGCTTATCAGTAAGGTTAGCTTGTTACATTCAAACATGATATTGTGACATAAACAATGCACTTCACTAGCTTTCAGTTTTGACAGCTTTTTTAAAAGAAGATAAAAAATGACTAGAAGTAGTTTTGGAAAGCTCACTCTAAATGGTGTGTTGTTATTTTATTTGTACACTTGCAAACATTTGCACCAGACTGTTGCATACATTTGTACATTTAACGATATATCAACGGAGAGTGCTCTGTACCCCGTGTCTCTAAACGGTATTGCGGCGGCGTTGTGTTCACACTTCATAGATAAAAAAATAAGCGTGTTTTCAGGTGCTACCGTCGCATTTCCATCGTGGAGATCTAAGTTTAGGCGTGAGAACGTGTATCGCATTTTGATGCAGCTCATTAAGAGCTTTCAATTGGTATTAAGATCAGGCCTCCGTAAAGGTCTATGTAAGACTCCATGTTTGCTCGTTTGTCCACGATCTAACCAGGAGAACAAACTGTGGACAAAAAACCCCACCCCTAAAACTTAGTTACACGCATCCATTAGAAATTCCAAACAAAAACCATCACAAAGACTCTGAGTACTTACTTTAAGTTATAATAATAGACTGTACACTAATAAACGAGTGAACTTTTAGCACTAAACTAAGCTGCACGACAATGTTAATGACTGCAACTTAAGTTTCGTTTAACTGTGTGACGGCGGTGGAACCGCCTTCAGACGCCGGCATCCCACATGAAGAAGCGGCGCTGTTACCGTATTCGCCCCGTTTTTGAGTGGGAAGACGTCGGTTTAAGTATAGGAACTTGTAGGTTATTGAGTTTATTGCAAGCTTTTGATTGGCGTGAAGAAATACTATGGCTTTCATATGCCACACATATTCTTAGCATACTCCTAAATCAACTCATCAAAAAAAAAATAAAAAATCGGACCTTACAGGCAGGCATCCACACAAACACCACTAGCCCCAATAAATATAAATTATATTCGGTAGATAGTAGATGAATATGATTGTTAGACGAGTTCATATATTAGCTATAGTCTTCACAACGGGCGAAACAAATTTAGCGAGTTGCTTCCGCAGCTTTCCGGCATCGGCAAAAAATCGATTTTACAAATTCACTTCATAATATGACAACTTTAGAGTACATACCAAAAGTAAAATTTGTGAACTCAAAAAAGCGATGAAAACTGTTTTATAATAAAAGTAAACAAGAATGGAGGTTTTCAGAAATATCTAATACCTGGCCATCAGCAAACGAAAAATAAGAGGAGCGAGGCAATAAACAAAAACCGTTATTACTTTCAGCATGATTTAATAACTGCTACTAATGGCACAAGATGTTTCTTCTAACTTTAAGCTTTGTTTAGCTGAATCATAACTGTTCAGAACTTAATTGTTAACTCTGGCTGGATACTGGAAAATCAACCAAACAACCATTTGTCGGACATGCGGCTCAAAATAGAACACCATCCTTTTGATAAGTTTAGTGTACCGTCAAATGATTAAGACTAATTTCATACCGCTTCAATGACAAATGGCGGATGCTACATGTCGCTCAACGCTGTCAGTTATGATGTATAACACAAATGCCACGTAATTTGAGGTAATATACAGATCATAGTACAGATTGTGGCTCGGTCAAGGACACAGTCGACATCATAGTTAAGGCTAATAGAAAAGTCCCATATCCTTGTTATCGGCTCTATAAGTAAGCAAGATAATGTTATTATAATATTTTACCTGGTGATAGGTGTTTTGTTGATGTACGCTAGGGGTCGAACTAGCAATGTGCCTGTCCCAGCGTATCAGTAGCGGTACACCATTCGCTTACTTTACTTCACCGTATAAAAGATATCTTTATGTTCTCGTTTCTCAAGGCAGTTGCGGTAATTTGGTTAGGTAATGGAAAGTTGAGTTATTAAAATCCTCATTTTGCTCATCGAAAGGCCTGTACTCAAGCTATACTACGTACCATCAATAAGCTATTATTGTATATAACCAATAAGATCCCTCGAAAAGACACACAACACAAGAGCTTGCGAAATACGTTTTTTTAACATGCAATATGTTTTTAAATACACTTCTTTCTTTACAAAATGGTAAAATACTTTAATTAGCAATTGTTTTCGAAAATAATTGTTAGCCTACTGTTTCTTTTTGGCACGGTTAAGCAAGCTTTACAATATCGCCTTTTTGGTAAGTTTCACTACTATTCACGAAAAATTCCACACCAATATGTTAGGCTTGCTAACAATATTCAGTTTCAATAAATTGGAAAAATATATAGTTGTCAACAATAAAAGGCCTTTGTCGATCAGTGCAGTTAGAAATACCTACAATAAAGATTGATGCCCTCGTATTAACTTTCCTGTTAATACGGGAGAATCAAGCAACTAGACTTAGTCAGATATAAAGCAGCTATTCACGAATCTTTTTATCGGATTGTTCAAAGCTATTTAGCAGGTCTAAAACCCCAAGTAACGTTTAGACTGTATAAAGTAGAACGGCGATAGTTTTGGGAAACATAAGGAACTGAGACGATGGTTTGTTTCAGTTTTTTCTTAGTCCAGGCCGTAATTGAATCGTGGCCATAAGGTCGTGTGTTGTCGTTGAACCACACATCCATGAGGCTACTTAGAAGTTTGAAACTTGGCAGCATTGACTTTTTTTTTGACAATACTTCATAATATCAGATCATTTTTGATTGCGAATATGATTGGGAGATTAAACTTGAAGTTGTTCGATACTACTGCGGAAGTTTTCTGTCCTAATCAATACCATTCCTACGGCCAAGCCTTTTCTAATGCGCGGCACAGAGTGATTTATGTCTCGTTCATGGCGGCGGTGTTTTCTAGGCGGATATCTTGTAGGTAATAGTTGCGTAAATTGTCTCTAGAGTACACCATACGTGTTGCCACCTCAGTTCATGTATGTTTGCTTTACCTTTTTATCTTCAGTATTTTCATAATAATTTTATAACATATGGTTCAAGGAATCTTATATTAAGTCATCAAAGGACTGTTTTTTTTTCTTTTAACTCAAAGGGCTGATCATAGCAACTCGTTCTTTCCTTAAAAGCCGCGAAATGTATTCGTTTCCTAAGCGGCACTCAATTTCACACCGTTTTTAAAAATGATTGCGTTAGTTACGAGTTATTTCACTGAACGCTTCTTGTATTTTCACCAATCCTTAATAAATTCCGTTGGCGCTTTTACCTTCGAGAAATAGAAACTTAATCACTAAGTATTGATTTTCAGCATTAAATTATATCGTTGTGCTTGCAGTCGTTAAGGAACACCTCGTAGTCCGTAACAGTTATATCAGTACATAACAATAAAGTAATTTAGGTATTTTATTTTTGGTTCCTTAACACTCTGGTATGCTCAGCCAGTCGATACGCGACAGTTTGAACTCACTCGATATAGTTATAGTATTGTTGCATTTTATTATTCCACCTATTTTTTTTGGTTAGTGTTAGCATACGGTCCACGAAATCATTAGCTGTGTCTGTGGGCGAGAAAAAGACGGATACAAGCTTTATCACACTCTGTGAAAAAGTGATTCTACTACCAACGACGTCGAACAGGAAGGGTCATATATCCATTTTTAAGCACGGTATTTTATTCCTTACAAGCAAACTACTCAAAGCCGTAATCTTCTGTCTCTCCAGAATACTTCTATGAAGTCATTGCAGCTTCATTCAGCGGAAATTACCTGTTCCTTCGAGAGTCATGTTTTCGCTATTAGGGCGATGCGTACCTTTTGATTTCTAGATATCAGTGGGGAGCGTCTGTAGTCCCATTTTTAGGGAGTGAGCGTGCATTTAAGCAACTTAGATTCATATTTATGGGAGATATAACCTGGTACGTTGTTGCTGTTGATTGCTAATCATTCCAAGAATTTTGTTTACGGTCATAAAGAATATTGTAAAACAATCAGACCGGAAATAAAAGCAAACAGGTCGCTAATAGATTCAATTCACTTTCATTAGTATAACATATCATGAAAACTTGTCTATTACTCAAATCAAGGGTGTGTATTTAAATAGGCATATATAAATATCAGGTAAAATTATGAGGTGAAAGAGCATAGCACAATAAGGGGAATTATGTTAGCCGTTGGCTATAAAATATACATAATAACGGTATGAACCAGATGCTGTTGCTGTAGTAGTTGCTGACCTAGTATTAGTTATTTGATTTCAATGCTTAGCGTACGGAAATTTGAGACACAGATAAGACCGTTGTTTTTCTTATGACGGTGAAGATAACCTTTTTATCATATATGTAGATGATACAAAACGTGAGCTTCATTTGCAAATGCCTGATTTTTTCAACATTCAAAGTTAAACAAACTTTTTTTAGATACTACGAGATGCTAGAAAACCATTACATATACACTTTTTTTTGTTAGCTGAGATGTCGGTCGTTCTAGTAAACCAAAAAATATTCAGTTAACAATAATAAGGTTAATACCCAAATTTAAGTACGGCTAGTGTCACAACAGGTGATTTTCTCGCCTATTTAGCTTGAATCTGTTCATATATGTGTAACATCATCACACCGTATGCGGTGAAATTACATAGAGGAAGCCTCTAAAGTACTGTCAAAGCGGCTTTTAAGAGCACCCTAGAAAAATCTGTTTTAATTGTTGCCATTCTGTGTATTTATATATGGAGCTCTTGAATATCAAATAAAGTATCGTCTTGTTACAGATCAGCATTTTCTGTTAAATTTTAGTGGTATATAAGACAAGGAATCATTCATGTAAAATTATATAAAGCCACGTTTAATTGTTTCGTGTTTTGATGAAAAAATTGACCTCAATGCAACTTTTATGGAAATATCAGCCACATTAAATTTCTTTACTAGATCATACAATAGCGTAGTCCACCGATCTCGGAAAACAAAAATATGAACATTTGAAGTTCATTACTGTAACTAATGAATGTGGAACGCCGTATGGAGCGGCGATCGTAAAGCTCTTGACATTTACGTAAGAAACCTGTATTAACTTGAAAGGAGATAAGAGACAATGGGTCGTCTGATTTCATGTTTTGTTTTTGGGGCGCCTATTGAAAAGCGGAGGCGATGTGGATACTTTGTTAACATGGTGTTTTCTCAGGATCTCAATCATTACGACAAGATTAAAGTCTTAGCTACAGTCTACGTGTATTTTACTTGTTCCTTAAAGATATTTTGCTTTAAAACAACAAACATATAAAACTGTCAATTTTCTTAGCAGTTCAAAACTGCTCCATTAGTTGAGCGATACATATATATATGTATATATATATGTCATTTGCATATTCCGTCTGTTCTCCCTCGGTTAAAGATCGTTACGGCATGCATCCTGCATTTGCAACCACTAGTGCGTCAGAAGCATGGTTAAACAGTTGGTTAATATAACTTTTTTTTATAAAATAGTATGAAATATACTGTAGGTATGCTTATATATATTACTTATATATGGTTTTCGTTTCTTTCGCCAGCCTAAAATTTCAATTTTTATAGATTTTTATCCATATAATGTTTATAAAATTATTAATCATTATTCGCGAGTAGACTACGATAATTAAATGTAGCTTACTGTTCCGTTAGTATATATAGCATCTAATGCCATTCCGAGACAAAAACCAATTACATTCTTTAAAAAGTAAAAAAAGTGTTATTTAGAAAGGGAGAGAGAATGGATGCCGATGTGTAATATGTTAGAGAAAACTACGGATAGTCGACTGAGACAGCTTTTAACGATGTTTAGAATGTTTGAAACGTGAAAATGTCGTGTTTACCTCGACTGTTTACTTTCTCGCCAACGTCGTCTATAAAAAGGAACTCAGACATGCCTGTAGTTGAGAGTTATTTCTTGTTGTCACTATAATGCAGTCCTTGTACAGTAATAGAGGTTCATATCTCACAAGAAACCCAATTATTTTGTATCATCTATGCAGGTATGTAATTAGTCCTCAGGCTTTAGCTGACAATTCAAAATCTGGTAAATGTCAACGTTCAGTTAGGACAATGTTCTGACAAACGGCTGAGTGAAAGTAATGAATGGTTGGTTAAACGAAAGTGTGATGTGAGCAAGATGGTAAGCGCGAAAAGCGTTGCCATTTCGACTACGGAATGGCTACCAGGCATCGAACTTCGCAAAACATTTTCTGAACTTGTAAGTTTTATGGGAAGAGTGAGTAATGTAGCCCTCGCCGGTGCCGCATACGAAACTGAGGTTGCTGAGCAGATTCCTGTGAAAGAAAAAAATGCGTATTGATTTGAAGTGGAGAACAGAAATGCTCAAGAACTAATTGCACAGTTCTGTGCAAGGCAGAAACGAATCGATTGATCATTACGTTTTTAGCAGGGAAGCGATAGCTGTGTCACTCGGCTTGGATACTGACGATGTCAAGAACGAAACTCATCATAAAGTGGCAATAAAGCACATTTTTACGACAGGTGATGTTTAAGCTAAGGTCAATTGTGCCTATAACTGCAAAAGGATCGGAACGAGTAATGCGCCTGTTCGGCAGAGCTTAGTAACCAACCGGCTGTGTGGACGAGCTCATACATAACTATGTAAAGTCACTAATGCCTCCTGATGACGCTCTCAGTGGCTAGGTGATATTAAAAGGGTAAAAATCTAGTAGATCACAGAAAGTTGGGACTGTAAACAGACGAGGTTAAGCTAGACTGTTCGAATTGCTGAAATAATATCAGAGCGAGCCGAGTGGTGTTGAAGTTGTGTAGACTCTCCTTATCATAGAGAAAGGCGTTACGCATCATATCAGTAAGATGACAGTCACGATTTGGTTCGATTTTCCCAACAGCCATTCGCATACCTGGTACTGTTAAAAAGAATAATGGTGCTTTATTCCTAATATGCAAGTAATGGTATACACTAAGCGAATCCGTGCCTTGCATTGATCCAACAATCTGATTCACGAAAGCCAGCCTTGCTTAAACTACAGTATATACCAACATTTACCCTGTCACCTATTCCGCTACTCTTTGGCTGCTACTTAGTCAATGGTATTGTGGTCTTGAAACTGAGGTTGTAGTACAGGAATATGTGTAGCATTTCGATTCAGCTTAGTGAGAGCTTCCAGTTCGTACAAATAAATATTCTTTGACACAGCTTTTGACAAAAACTTACTAAGACGTACCTCACACCAGCTTTTACGACTCTTCCTTATACGCAATTCCGAACAAAAAAATACGATGTCAGAAGTGGACCCCGTACTCGTAGCAAAAAGAAGTAATTTTGCTCCATACCTACTCAAAGATTACAATTGCAATATCCTCCAGTGATTCGTTCGTCGCAATTCATGCAGCACCAGCTTAGTTATGCTGTTGCTGGTATCCCGTTACAGCGATTCTAACTTTCTGATTCTGTTAATCTATTAGCGACATCTACTCCATTGCAATTATCTGCTGTGTAAAGAATTTTTTTAGCATCACCCTACATATTGAGAACACTCTAACCTAAACGGCCCACCCTCGATGATTTTTAATCACACATATTCGAACTTGAGCTTGCAGAGAAATGTTTCAATCCTACTAGTACTACGGTATCTCATTAACTATTCCAATATTTGATTCGTATTACAGCTAATTCCTATGCTAAGCAATTGCATTACTCCTAAAACCCTGTATATTATTTCCTCTTATTATTATTATTATTATATTGCCTCTGAACGAATGATTATACTTCTTTGATCTGGTTAAGTTCTTTCTTGTTATTAGAGACTCCGTCAGTCTGATGCAGTTATTCTATTATTCTCTTCCAACAGTGATTAATTACCTTGCGATAATGATTTCGCTCCACAACTAGGATGTTGTGGTAACCTCTTTACTTTATTGAAATTAATCCGATTATGCATGACGTACATCATGATGTTTAAATAATTAAGCTTTATTTCAAAACTGCCAATATAGGGCCACATAGCCTGTACGTATAAAATGAACGTGCAACCGCGTACACGACGTTAGTGACACACAATGTTGTGTTTTTCTGCAGTTATTCCCGCTCTCCATTCGAATCAGCGGTATAACCTCAATACCCTGTTAGACTTATCCTGACTTCTCATTTCAGTGTCAATTCGTTCACCCGGAAAAAGTATTCATTCAGATATAAAGATATTAATCATATTCTACAAAGTGATTTAGGTTTTATCAACTATATTTACGAATTAACTAAACTAACATCACGCTTCCCCTATAAGTGGAAAAAAATTGTTTTCCCTGCCGAAAGAATCTTTGCAGACTAGGAAAAAAACTGATTGAGATATAAACGATTTTGGTAAAAATTGTCACTTAGCGGTTAAATCGCAAAAATGTAAAAAAAAAGTTACTAAGTAGATGTCGCGCCTATCTTGTGCAACTATGTTAAGAAAAAATAAAAGAAAACTTTAAAGGACAAGCTGATAAATTTTCAACCGTAGCCGAGCTAATCGCCAAAAATAGTATGTTTATTTAAATTACCATTACACTTTATGAGATAAAAAAGCAAACTGCCCCCCAAAAAAAGTATTCATCCAGTCCGCTCCGTCTTCCATCTAGGTCTTCCCGGAAAACTCTAACAATCCACAAAAAATCAGCCCAGTCGGACACTTTTAAATCGTTGGGTAAGACAAAGCCGCTGTCTAATACCTTTAGTATGATATATATAAACCAGATGCACGTTTCGTTTTCGTTTACCACGGATACAACCGCTCGTTGACCAGAAGTAAAAGACAGATTTTATTTGATATTTGGGCTCGCATCTGGAAACTATGAGCCCAGCAGTTGCTTTTAGTACTTTTAACGCTGTAACCGAAAGTATCAACAATAAGGCTCAGTAATTTCATGCTTATGCTCTGTAGAGAGGTAATAAGGTTTATGGAGGCTATGAGTGGCAAGATCGCGTTCCCGTCTTTAGGTGATCTAATTGCGGCAAGCAACCTCTGCAAAAGGCACCTAGGACTTATCAGGCAAACACTATGCTTTGTGAAAAGTTTTTTTTTTTAATTTAAAATGGCTGGCTTTGGATGACTTCTCCAAGCCTTAAGCACTCACGGGAGTATTCGCTGAAGACACTAGGGAATCTGAATATCGATATAAGAACATTAACAATCTAATGTCTGAAGGTATTGGTCACTGTGTGCTGGACGAACGTCTTTATTTTCAGTCCCATTAAATTCAGATAACCCAGAAACTCGGGCTTATAGATATAAGTGGAACTTAATGTGGTGTCACATGGAAAAACAACTGTATTGCGATCCCATTTTATATTAAATTTCATCGTATCATGTGATGCCCCTTGGGCTGTGGATGGGCTAGTGAACAAACAGAGCTCCTAATATAGGCATACGAGACCCTTGCGCTATTTACGACAATCAATTTGTGTTGGACCGGAAAATAAGTAATAACAACATTTCATTTAACAAGAAAAGCGTTCCAAAATGTTATGATTATGATTCCTGTTTTTCAAGGAATTAAATTATATCCATTTGCCGTCGCTCTTCACGTCCTTCTTCCGACTTTAAACTGATATATTTTTCCATCGGCCTAGAAACTTTGTCTGTGTTGAAGAGCTTGTCCAGCCGGTTTTTGACGACTTGTTTATTGGCGTATGTACTTTTAGAATTTACATTAATTTGTACAAAGTAGTAAGCCATTAATGTGAGGTCTGGAAAATAGTGTGGGTGCGAAAAATGTCGTTTTAAGCTACGACCTTTGTCTGGCACCGTCATGGAGAACAATGGCTTAGTTTTGTTGGGTCTTTTATGTTAGATAGTCCCGTTCAAACTACGCATTTGGATTATACATATAAATTCTCATTAACGGTCTTGTTTGTGTCGAAATCGTCCCGATGTATGAGGTCCTTACAGCTTTTTTAGAATATCGTTCCCATCGCCTCGAGCGGCCGATTGAAGCGGGGCTCATTTTTTAACTCGAGATGCTAATATTAAATCTTCGAAGTTACCTTTGAGCAGTCATCTCAGACATGATGTTTACGTATAACTCAATCTAAAATTTTATTCACTGCACATTGAAAGCATAATGAGTTTACGGCATTTTTAAAAAGAAAAGTAAGCAGGTGGTATACAAAGAAAGGAAGCGTATGAAAAAACAGCTGTTATAATGCTTATGCTTCAACTTAACGTACACTAAAGGAATCGTACGAGGCGAATTGTAGATAGCTAATGTCTTCGTTTTGACCCAAACTTGACCTTTGTGTCAAGTTGGAGCCATATACTACAGTTCAAAATTTTTATGTAGAACCTAGGTGCTACAATTGGCATTTATAAATATTATCTATTAATATAATTATTACTAGTACTGTATGATTCTGAAACAGTAATTAAAACGCAGATGAGGATAACAGTGGATCAGAAATAATATTACTATTAAGATTAATTACCTTTTACTACCTTAGAATCACACGAATAACTAGATCTTTTTAAATCAAAATAAACGTGGTACAACGCCCTATCAAAGTGCTAAACGCTCTGAACTGAATTAGAAAGTTGATTAATTAATAATAATAATGATTCGGTGTGGGCTTCATATGTAGACTTGGATAATTAAAGCTATTGACAAGGGTACTACAAGAAAACATATCGGAAAGTGCTCTGTGAAAAGTTGGGACTGATGGACGGCCCTCTGTCCGCCGAACCTTTAGAAGTGATGCCCCACCAGTCTTTCTTGTAGTTGATATATAGCCAAGATAGATACGCCGTTATTCGAGTTAGTTTACGTTGTTCGTGCTTTAGGCAAAATTTGTATTTTAAACTTATTAACGTTTTTCTCTCTTGGGTTGTCCAAACTTACCGTAAGACCTGCAAGTAGGTCGATAAAAAGCTTCCTAACGGGGCCCAGATCAGTGGTTTGTCCATTATTAGGGTTTCGGATTTCTGTGTACACACCGGAGATGTTACACGATTCTGCTGAATGCTTCGCATATTTCTCACTATCAAATAGGATCTTCGTTTTAGGCTATGTAATTCTGACCGTCATCAGTTCGGATCACCTGGTTGATGCTTGCATGGCGACTTGATTATAGCACCCGGGTCCTGTGGATTGCACCTCTCTTGAACGTTGGTATACAGGTAATACAAATTGTCGATTAAAATCTTTGCATTGGGCTCACAGACTCACTATTTCCCTTGTCACTTTAACATACCTGGGGCGTGGACCTTAATTGGCTACTAGTGGCGGCGATGACTTGACCGAACAGACGAATAGACTTGCTTTTGAGCTATGATTTTAAGCTATTGGTAGGTAAGACATGCAGAAAGGAGAACTAGCGAATTTTAAAAATAAAGGTTGCGCAATCAAGACTATGCAACATTTGCAGTCCATAACGTCATCTTTCTTGGTCTAGATTTTTCCTCTAGAATCTAAAGTCGAAAATGTCGCTTGGTGACGTCTAAGTCCTAGGCACTCATATACAGCGTGTGTACGGTTTTTTAATTCTCGAATAAGCTAAAATCACATATAAGACTGGCAAGTAAGACAAACCTTTAAATTTAGCGTAATATAAGAAAATATAACTGAAACAACTATACAAAATGTTTTCGTTGGCCAGTAGTGAAGCCCAACCCACCGATGTCTATATTGCACTTCGTCATAATAATTGGCTTTTTCGGAATCGATTATAGTTCATTTATTCGTGTACATTTTAATTTGAGAAGCAAAAGGCGCAACTGAAAATACAACATATAGTGCGTTCCGACAAATTGGAAAAAAAAAACTTTTTACGCACTTTCACCGTCAAAAATGAAATTAAGTTTTCCCCTAGGTTCGCATCCAACTTTAAACCGGTTTACATTTTGGCACCATAACTAAAGTTGGGTAGAGAATGAGAAGCAGTTATTTATTGTCTATGTAGGGCTGTCTTCCGATTTCTGGAATCTTTGTGGATATAATTGTACATTTCAGTCAACTTCAGTCACAAGTTCAAAAAAGGAATTCCTAAAAAAATATTTAAGGTCGGTTTTAAAGATTTATGCTTAGAGAAGGCTTAGAGAATATATTTGTGGAATACATGAACCCAATATAGATAGAGGACCAAAAGATCGTTCGTTTAGTTTCCAAGTGGTGATTTCAGCATGAACCAAGCTGCACAAAAAAGAAGCATCCAAACTACGTCTTCAAAGATATCTAACAAACAATTTTTATATCAATCAAGGAGACATCTAGATTCCTTATAATCTGACTAATCATCAACTGAACTCTTCATGAATGTTTCGAACAACGAGACTGTTACCACAGTTAAGTAGTAAGAACAGCTCGATCGTTTAAGACAATACATTCGATTAGGGCTAAAAGACGAAAAGCCATGTTTCATTGTGACGACGTCCAGGTTCATACTTTTCTAGTGACTTGCCAAACATTGTCGAAAATTGATTAAGATGTTTTACCTCAACTAGTTTATAGTTCCGGCCATGCTCCTTTCGATTATTACTTTTTTCTTAGAGAAACTTCCTTAATAGAAGAAATTTTATATCTTTTAAAAGTGCAAAAACCGAATGAACTATTTTATAAAAAATACCTTTGAAAGAATAACACTGAAAAACTTCCTGTAAGATGGGCTAGGGTCATCATTTATAATATTAAATATATCATTCATTAAAATTGGTCGGGTCAATAACTCTCTTCATTCAAAATAAGGTGAAATTCTGAAACGAACTTGTAGGATAACCTAACAGAAGCCAAATCAAAGTTCAGCCTGTTTGCAATTAAAGATTTTGATACAAAATGTAATGATTAGATCCTAATTGTTTCAAAAATCTTAAATGCAAGAGTTTTGGAACAAAGCTGTAATAAGTATGATAATACGTTTATTTCCTAGAATTAGGTACTGTAATTACTAAAGCCCGATTATTCAATTTACGCCCTCTCCTGCCTTCAGGCCATGTCGCTGCAGGTGAAATTCACAGAGCATAACCTGCCACGGGTAGTCGTATTCATATGTTTTTTAAACTTTAAAAAATTTTAAACAAAACCTGTTACATGTTCGTTCAAACAGAATGTAAAAATAAAAAGACGATTTGTAAAAATAACAAAATAATTTATTTTAAAACTAATCGTGTGCATCACTACGCGAATGATTGTTTTTGCACTGACGAAAACTTCAACATTAGTATTTATTTGCTCAGCTAGATATCACGGTTTGCGTACAATATTGGATAACATTAAGTAATTACTACAAGGTTTTCTCCGTTATTTGTATAAATAGATTCTCTTTGGTTGAATTGATGCGGGCTTATATAGAAATATAAGTGCTTTAAATCGACCAAAGGTGCTTCCGCGTTTGGTTAAAATTTTGATGACATATCTGAAAGAGCGATCCATTAATTTAAAGAAGATGTGCATATGCTTAGCTTTTTTTCAAAGTTAAAAGCGTGCCTCCAAATTTAGGGTATCTAAAATATATCGCAGTAGTTTTTGGCTCATATTTTTTCATAGAATCGCTGCATTGTTTGATTTATGCAGATACAAATGTTGAGCTTACATAGTATGCCAAATCTAGGTAAATTTAATCTTACATTTAATCAGCCAAAAAAGGCAACTGTATTTGGCTTTTCTGTCCTGTCGATGACGGCTTATGTGCGCTAAGTTTTTGTAAGTTTGTCCTTCATTTTAGATTTCCTAAGTTTACCAAAGGTGCAGATTAAGTTAACCATAGTTAAAGGCAATAGCCAAAAACCAATATACTGCAACGAAAAGTAAATGGAGTTACACTACTCAAATGACGAACTAAATTTCGAAGTTGTTAATTTGTCAAACTTGTGAAATTTCCACGGCATACATAATTAATGAAAATCTCAGCGCATTTAATTGTCAAGGATGCCCCGGTGGATTCTCAGTGACTAACCTTTGAAGTAGTATGAGTCTAAATTCAGCAGCCTGTTATATTCTTCCGTATATATATTTTCATTAACTTAAAGGATCGCCCCTTCTGAAAGACTAATAGAAAAGTAAATAAAACAAAAAAAAAGTCAGAGAAATCTCACATAACGGAATAGAGACTATAAAGAGATGACGTTTTCACAATGTTCAGTTTATGTTGGACTACAGAATGCAGCAAATTCGAGGAATAGTCATTTTTTTTTATCAAACTTTGCAGCGCTACTCGGTAAACCTTTCGGTGCATACGGATTTTACTCGTTTTGTGTCAACTAAATAATTCAGAATCGGATAGTTTGAAATTTAACAACATTAAAAAACAAGTACGGGAAGACATGGTGTATATACTTGAGCGCTCTGGATCGGTTATAGCCGATGGACTTAATATCACTGAAAAATGGCATTTTTCAAGTCAAAGATTAAAGGCCATGCTGTTATGTAAATTTAACTGAAATTTGTTCGGGTATATTTGCAACGTTGAAATCGAAAGGCAGGTGCACTAACTGCTATATTTTTTTAGTTACATTTAATGTATACAGAATATATTTCTCTAAATAAAACTATATTGAATTAAAACTGTTTAATAGTACCAACATGATGAAACATGGGCAATTTGGTTTAAATGAGTAATGCACATCTCTTTGAATGCTTTGCTATGGTAACCATGAACATGCGGTCCTGGCCGGTTGCTATATCAAATTGTTACCATGCCGTTTTAGAAGTCTGTTGGAGAATCTCTAGTCAAATCGATCAGTATCTATCCCGACTAAAGGCTATAGCCGGATCGGGCCTTAGTGAATTTTGAAGCGCACAGTTTGAATCAGAAATTCACAGAGGAACCTTTTTTTTTATACCTGTTCAGTCTCAACATGCATTTGAAGAGATATAATAATATACATATGAAATATGCGCAAATGTCACCTTCCAGGCGGACGAACTTTGGCCAGCCCCCACATGAAGTTAAATTTGATCACGATTTTCTACGTATAAAGGTGAGCGATCAACGAAAATAGAGCTCCAAATATGATTAGCTGCAGCTAGCCACTGTTTTACCGACATAATTTTATTACGATCTATGGTACATCTGTTTGTCTGCATTTATAGTTGTTTGCTCACCAATCATTTAACATTAGCTTACTAGTACCAATTCACTCTACATGCATATTAAAGATATGTTTGAATGGAAAACAATATCGAAAAGGTGTTCACATACTTGCCTGAAAACCTATTATTCTTTAACAAAGACATAAACAAGTACATTTAACTTGATAAATGAAACATTTGTTTTTCTGTGATACTTTTATAGTATCATATAAAAGGTGCGTTGTGCAATTATAAGGTTTCTCTACTCTACATGAAAACAATTCAAACTATCATAAAGTCTTACACAAAGTAGATTTCCAGACTTAATCAAGCAAACACAATAATTTCTCGTCAAGTTCAGAAATATCAACGATCTAAATGTCTTTGTTGTAACACAGCCATTGTCTCGTCCATTGATGGTCCCCTTATCAACTTCGGCTTTCCTCTGCTGCTAATCGCTTGCTAATAAACTTGACCACTCATGTGGCATGAGTTAAACCTTATTTTTGATATAACTGCTTCACACGGTACGGTTAATAAGTAACTTAAGTTTGTGATCTATAGATCATTTGTAGTGCTTGTCTTTAGGTTTCAAGATTAATTCCCTTTTCATTATTTATCCGTCAGTCTTAATAGGTACAATCCTGGTCTCGATTGACGTGATCCTCAGAATGCTTTACGGTCGACCGGATCTCCAAGAGGGCGCATTCCTAACAAGTTAAGAAGAATTGATTAATTTGGCTATAATGTTACCAACAACTAGGATAACTAGTAATATAGGTAATATATTATGTAAGCAATTTGATAATGTCATTGTTTATGAATTTTACATAGAAGCTTGTTTAGTCCTTAACGTTCGTTAGGAGGCGTCCACATAGCATATTACGTAGGCATCTTATTAGATAAAGAAAACATTACTAATCAAAACCAAAGTTAATTATTAATAGATATTTTTGTAACTTTCTTAATCTAACTGATGTTGCATTGGTCTATTTGGTTGAATATGTGTGTAAAAAAGCACCTGTACGTGTATAAGTTTCAATGAGAAATATACTACTTGAGCGTTTCGGTGTCTTTGTTGGTTCCAATTTCGCGATAACCAACGACGTAGCCTTAGGAATTCCCATTAAAACGTTAGATTACCAACTTTAAACCAGATAGGTCCTTCGAAATGTTTTAATAACTTATTTGTTAATGTGATAACTTGGGTTGCTTAATGATACGTGTACGGAGGTGTAGAATGGGTGCTAAAACGTAGCACTGTGAACGAAAGGTCACACAAGGTCAAGTGCGTAAAGCGTAACGAAATTACATGGACGTAATTTACTGGCGAAATAAGCCGCAGAAAAAGTCCGCAAAGCATAAGAAAAACAGTTGAAACTATACTTCGGAGAACATACAAAACAACTCGAATTTTTCTGAAAATAGTAATGCGTAGAGAGTGAAATTTTATCGATAAATGGCTCCGCTGGTAAACCACTAACTATACCAACTAGGGTAGCGGCGGTAAGATGCAATAGCTTTAGAACAAGACACATTTGCTCACATCAATCACTGTGCTGAAGAAAACGCGAAAAACGAATGGTAGCAATCTTTTTTAGCAACGAACAGGTTATACCTGGAAGCAAAGAAGATACGGCTCTGACAAATCAGATTCTGCATTACAGACAAGAACAAAGTGTCTGCTGTGAAATTAGCGCGGTAAACCTGAGAATGAGGTGTACTGATAAAGGCGCCTGCATCACTAAATCAAACTATTACTTGTACGACTTGATTACACAAGGTCTTAGCTACATCATGGATCAACTGTGTAGGATTACAACGACCTGGCACGCGAGATGGTCAGAAAACAACTTTAAGATATAGTAGAACTGATCTCACCTCGAAAATACTTGTAGAACTTCCCACCGTGAAATCTATAGCATAATGCACAATAAATCTTCTTAGGTCCAGAAATTTATGACCTAATATCAGAGTTACCTCTGTTGCAACAAAAAGCGGTTTCATAGGTATTGCAGTAAATCAACAATAAGTCTGATTAAAATGATTTTCTAAAGTCTAGTAATTCTTCTTTATACAGTACAATTCACATATATTTCGCATTTTTTATAAGAAGTTCGTTTATTGGTGATTTGCGTTGTCAAATCGTAGATAAGCGCTATATATTATCATTATTTGAGCTAACTCGTTAGTTGAGGATGCCGTTTTAGGATGTTATCATTTTTTTTCTTGTTTCGAAGACTCCTACAGATTTACAAAATCACTTGATATAAGAGTTTCATTTTGGTTTTGAAGAATACAAGTTTCTCGAGTTCGGGCCTAAGGCAATAATCTTGTAACCTTGATTATAGTTGGTGTATGCGTATGGCCATATCAGTTTGTGATGCACTCTGTGAAATATTTGGTTAAATAAATTTCACTTGTTCAATTTTTCGAGCGACTATACAATAATTTTACTACAAAATTTTTCAATAATCTTCATAGAACAGGTTTCCTATATTTAAATATACAGTTCTAAAAAAGATTAAAACTTAACCATTCAGATGCAGTCCTCCGTTCGATATGGAATAAAGGCTAAATGCAGAAAAAAACCTTATGAAACATAACCAAGAGTAGATCTGGTGAAACCTACAATTATATTAACACAAAAAAATAGAGATTTTTTGAGACAAATTGACATTGCTTGTTTGTATGTTTTGCGAATAAAGGCATTCCTCCATTTCCATACCAGACATTTCGGAATTTTCGTTAATGCAGAACTTGCTCACATGTCATTTTCAAGATTTCTTTCAAGTGTAACATTTTTAATCGTAGTCTAACACCGTTACCTTCTACACCGTTCTAGCAACTTAGATTCAAATTTCCCGACCAATTAGTAAAATTTCATGCTTCATTACTTCAACCGGACCCTTTAACAACATATATTTTTACTATTGTTATAATTAAATATTATTTGAAAAAAACTGATACCCGAAGACAAACAATACTGTGTGTCAGTTAGCCGATCGGATCAGTCCTCTG
The DNA here is from genome assembly GCF_002532875.2 of Varroa jacobsoni. Taxonomy (NCBI): domain Eukaryota; kingdom Metazoa; phylum Arthropoda; class Arachnida; order Mesostigmata; family Varroidae; genus Varroa; species Varroa jacobsoni. Next base: position 133,754 of record NW_019213820.1, on the reverse strand, counting down.
CCGCTTAGACATCTCTATTCATCGATTTAAAAAAATTATGTAAATCTCCTTGAGAAATACAGAGCAGTACTGAAGCTTATTCACATATATTTTGCCTTCTTATTAAAACCTTGTAAACCCGGACGATAGGGCTAGCAAGCTATTTACAAAAAAAATTATACACACTCCGCTTAATTACATCTTTAGTATAGCATCAAAGACAGGAGTCTTTGATGCTATACGATGCTGAGTCTTGCTGGACTTATCTGGGCTTTCTCCATCAGACCTATGAAGCTCTATAGCAGCCACCAAATAGCTATTAGCGTAATGTGTGCTTTTCCTTTGTATTGATAATTCCTGGTATTTATTCTTTCGTATGTTTTTCAACTAATAATTTTCGACGCTAGGATTTAACCAGCTTGACTGGATGTTTTGTGTTCATTGATAGTCACCATAGCAACGCACTCTAAAGAATGCGCATTAGCCATCCACTTTAGGCCGGCCCCTCAAACAGCTACTTTAAATTTCAAGGTATGTAGAGGACCACATAATAGAGTTTAGTATCCTACTTTATTGGTAACAAAACTTTTGCGTTCTCACACTTAGCATACCTGCTTTCGTAGTTCTTCTTGTCCAGATGGTTCTTGGTGGCTACTACTAGCTTCTGGTCGTGGATCGCAATTAATAGTCATCGGTAAATCATCTTCGTCATCTTCTACAAGCGAAGTTCGCTCCTCTTCCGCAACAGAATCCTCTAGGTCGTGTGGGATACGACGCCTGGTGTTTTCAGGAGAACTTTCGTCCTCGGTGAATGATTCCTCTTCGGGAATTTCTTCAAGTGGCGACATGAATTCCTCCGGAGGAGGTGGTATTATCTAAGAAAATAATTAGTGTGAAGTTTAGACTGAGAGGTATCGGTGACAGTGTGGATAAGTAAAAATTATCTATTGTGGGCAGTGGACGGACTAAGGTACATAAACAATTATAGTTTGAGACGGCTGTCATATATAAATATACCGTCGGTAAATTTCATTTTGACAAGCCTAAAACAATGTAGCAGCTCTTCTGAGGATCAATTATTCAGTTATTCGTTATATCAACCTTATTCAAGTTTCGAATCTCAAATAACATGCTTTAAATGACCCTAAAAAATAGATTAGATAACTGATTATACATGCGAGGAGTGTGGGCAAGAAGTGACTGCTTTTTTCGAACTTGTATGGCTTAATGTACTTCCAGTGTTTCGGTGATCATAAATGTTACATCCGTATTCGTTTAGAAATTGCAGAGCAATTACATTTTGTATTAGTTCTCTAAAAACATAAGCTAAGAAACATTTAAAAAAATTTGTTTATGGGATTGACCGTTGTAAAGCGCAGAAAGGATATTTCTTGCATCAACAAGTCGCCTACTTTCTTAAGAGGAACAGAGAATGTTGGTAGTGATGAACTTCCCACTAGTGTTCTCATTTGGAACTACAAAGACAACTCTCCTTATGAACCTTGTATTCGGTTAAAGAAGATGACGAAGAAAGATTCGGTGACTCATTGAGTTGTAACTTGTGATAAAAAGAAAGTGACTTTCTACGATTATCGCTGATGGGCAGATCAATCAGGGATATTCAATGACATCGTCCTGAGGCAAATATGCAGCAGTAAAGCTTATGGTCTCTCTCTGGTAGTTTTGTGCAGGGGTTATTCGCTATAGCTTCGTAAGTCCTAATTTGTCGATTGTGGCTGAAGTGTACTGTCAACTATAGGTAGCCATCTTTTTCCAAATCTCAACAACTTCTTAATTGGAAAATTATTTTAATCTCAACGTATTGCCAAAATTACATTTCGAAACATTATATATGTTCGTGCACAAGACTCCGCAGCAGCGAGTTAAACTTTGTTTAGTTCGCTGTCTGACCTGCAAATGGCAGAAGGTCATGGCTAATACTGCGTACTTCGACTTTAAATAATTATGCTTTTGAAAAAAATCCAGGTATTCAGGATACATCAGTGTATACCGATGATACTCCTTTATCAAGCAGCATGTTTAAAAACAAAAATTAAATAATTTTTGAAAAATTAATAAATGGAATCGCCTACATTATTGGCTCATGCAACATCACAATATGGCTTACATGTTGGGCATATATAGGCTGTTGTTAAATACATAGGGAGAAATTAGAGAAAAAATGCTGGTTTACTGAAAATTGGCTGTGATCACAGCTAGAAAAGACGTTGCTCTATTTTTTAATTTTTTTTGTTATTTACAGCTCATCTACCACATCTATGCAGTGTAAAGTCAATATTAGAATGGTTCAAAAACTGGCGAATACAGTATTCGTGTTTCTTCGAGAAGCAAAGTAAAAGTACAATAATATCCACATCAACCTTTGAAGCCAACTATATTCTACTATAGCTTGTGAAGTTATTCATGATTCTGATGCAAGGGATTATCCACAATTAATCCATGATCGTTATTATCCGACATGTGTGGGCGTCTTTCGTTACGGTTGTCGAAAATTCTTTTAAAAGCAACCATACATTGACAGCAATATGTGGTACAACGAGCAGGATGGCTTAGATTAGTTTGACATATCAGTGTATGTACATTTCCATAAGGCTTTATGCCCCAAAACTAGTATATTATTTCATTATTTTTTGACATATTAACATTGTATGAATTGCACTACGGAAAAATGTATTTTATGAGAAATCTGAGCCGTACATATTTCAAAAAGACTAAGTCTTCCGAATTTTACGTTTAAAAAAAGCGCGCTTTTGTTAGACAAAACGAAATAGCCTATATCAATTCGATGTCATATAGTTTCACAATCCTTTACATCGATGGCTTTGTGTGCCTCGCCGTTAACCTCGAAGACAGCTGTTCTCGAAGAACTTGGGGAAAAACAAAATATCGTTGCTGTTTGACAGCTACAAGAGCACTATTTAAAGTTCTCAGTTGTATCAAATGAAATTTAGGTCATCTTAGGCAACCTAAGAATAGTTTGATAGAATTAACCACATCAAGCCTTATACTTTAAAAGCATGCACCGTGCAGCATCGCACACAAACAGGAAATTTATTACCAAAGCTAGGTGGTTTAATTATTACGGAAACACCGAATAACTGGTCAAAGAGGATTTACGGGGAAACTAATGCTTTCTTAAACTACAAGGGTAGATTCGGCCCACTTTCTTTTTTATTGAAAAGAAGCATCGTTCAGTACCACAGATACAGGCAAACGTTTGAATGCAACTTTTTTTTTTTCGTATTGAACTACGGGTGCGGAAATGTGGTAGAGGACGTCGATCGTGATTACGCATGAGGTCTATGCGTATATTAAGAATGCTCATTTTAAAGTTGTATCGAGGAGGAAGTGGAGTAAACAAGGCAAAGTTTCTTTTCTATCGTTTACAACCATCCTCAAGTAAATCAACAAATTTAAATGAGGATCATATTTAGAACGGTAAAAGGCGGTTATTATTTTGGATAAATTGCTATATATCCATAACATAATTGTGGTAAATAATACGAGGGAAGACTAGACCAAAGAGATCAGTCACTGTTGTCTGGGATGCTTGTAATCTGACCCAAATAAATTAATTCAGTTGTTAGGGTAACAGACAATTAATACAGTAACTATTCCGCCTTCAAATCGCGTGATTTACATAGAAGCCCGAGATAATCAAAACGAGTACTCCGTCTTGAATAGACACGCATATACTATCACTTTTACAGTACCAAGTAGAAAAGTTTCAAGTTATGAATGCGTCGGATGAGCGCACTTGCTTAAGAAGGCTATATATATCGTATAATAACAGTTTTTTTTTAATTTATATTTTCTATATATTTTTAATAGTATATACGAAACTATTTACCTTATGGGGATTTCTAACGTATGGAACGGTAGCAGCGATAGCACCGGATGCAGCCAGCATAATACCAGATACAATGAATGGACACTGGTATGACCCGGTGAGGTCATACAGGATACCTTAAAATGTGTTTGAATAGTAAAACAAGTAGCTTAGGCATAGTTTTGCCAGTTTTTTTAATCGAATAGATAATAAACAATTTGTGAAAATGCGTTACTTCAAGATTAAAAGATTTTAAGATTAAAAGTACGTACTGTTAATTATATATATATATCGATATATATGGGTACTATGGCAAAAAGCATACATTTGCGCAATCGATTTATATAAAATTTAATATCACTGCACCGAGATGTATCTCTTGTAAGAAAAAGTTGTTTTGTCTTCTTGTTGACAAGAAACCGAGTACAAAAATAAACCATCGCTCCACATTGAGCATTTACCATGATAATTTTTAATCCTTTAAGTCTGTTTATCGTCATTCTGTTTATTTAACCAACCTTTTTCTTATTCCTAATAGCATTCATGTTTAAAACGAAAAATAAATATAACATTATATTAGATTCTTCATACATACCAGCAAATGGAATGCCAAGGATACAGGCACAGCCTCGTACTAAACATAGAAGTCCAAAGGCATTGGTTAAACGCTCAAGGCCGAGCAGATCCACCAGTATGATTGATGTCAGTAGAATATATGCAGCAACTGCAAGGGTTCAGAAGAAAACAAACATATAAATCTTACAATCTTACGAATGTATAACGCATCTTAATCATATTTGACAATACTTTAGGTTACGTTTGTATTGAATAGACGATATGGTATTGATTAAGTAGACCTAATCGTCACAACACTTTATAACCTTTTCAACGTCTCTCATAGAGATAATCTGGTGAGATCTATCAGTCTCTTGAATCTGATTCTTTTCCTATTATGCACCAGTGTTGTCTTGCTTTATATTTATCGTGAACAACTGCGGCTGTTTTCTTTCCCAAAACACAGCCTGCCAAACCAGAACACAGGTTCTATCACAAACCATCGAAGTTAATAGATAACGTAATCATACAAACAAGATCAGCAGGTCGGCAAAGTACCTATGTGGAAATCAATAGTTCTTAGTGTGTTTTACGGGATTTACTCCACTGATCACATCCGCGTTTTATGCAATTCTGGATTACAACACCTACTCTGGGTCTGATTATACTGTCGTTCTGGTTTTCACGTATGAAAATAAAATAATATCTGTATTTTTTTATACCTACCCATGAAACCAAACAAGGCACATACGGTCATTGCCGCAGTATACCCGCCTATCACCAGTGCTAGCGGTGTAATTGCAACTGCAATTCCCGATATAGCCAAGGTCACGTTGTTCACCGTAAGCGAGTTCACGTGAGGAGAATCCGAGATTCGGCCGAATAGCAAGCGACCCAACATATTTGTGATACCTGGAAATATGCACAATCAGAGGATTTTGGAGTTTGGTTACATTCAACAAACAAGGCACAAGGTAGAAAAAAAGTACGTTTACGATAAGGAATGACAATTGTCTGACATAAACAAAATGTAGATGGCAAATTGAAGAACTTGTTGCTTCAATTGCAAATCAATCTTTGTCCTCATTTTTTTAATCTCAGTACACATCTTTTTTGTACAAACCCGTTTTTTATCTGGTAAGCAAATTTTCTTAATAAAAATGTGAAATAGGTATTACCCCTCCTGGTAGCAAATAAAAATATCCAAAAAAGCAAAGATTTGTAGAGTTTACGAAGGTTTTTTTACTTTATTTAAAATTTTACGATATGAAGGTGCATAAAAAGTGTAATTTATGGTCGAAATGCATTATCAGAAGACACGGTCCAAAGATGATTCTGTTGTTTTCGTTCCCCTAAAAAGTGCCCCTCGTAGTGGTTGACCAGAAAAATTGACCAAATCATTACGAAAAGTTTAGGAAAACTAATACGTGAGCAGGCATAATAAGGAACTAAATGTCTACCACCAAATAGTTTTAAGCTATTCAAACGAAGAAAAAGCTCGATGTTTGGGTGCCACACGAACTGACATCAAGTATTTACTCGATCGTTCCATCGTTTACGAAAAAAGCGCGGAATTGAGTCATTTTCAAAAGTGGATCATTATGGACAATAATGTGCAAATAAAAAAATGTATTTCGCAGTCTGTGGCATAGCCCAGACTACCGCAAAAAAAGATGACCTTACGTGTTTAATAAAATAGGAAAGCAACTCTGTGTCATAAGTTACTGCCACTTCCCAAAACATTTTCTATTGTCAACAATTAACAAAAACAGAACAAGCCATGGCAAAAAAAATCGGCCAAAACTAGCCAAAAAGGCGTCGTTTTTCATTATGACAATGAATGAATCAGACCATATACATTCTTGGCTACCCGACAAAAACTAAGAAAACTTGGATGAGAAATTTTATTGCGTTTACGGAATGGTACTATTAGACAATCATCTATTTTAGCCTCTGCAAAACTCTATTAATTGTGTTAATTTAGTTCCAATAGAGGGACGAAAAATCATTTACCACATTTTTTCGCGAGAAATTTCACAGTGATGGCACTATGGTGTTTCTAACAAAAATAGCAGATCAAAACGACGCATATTTAGTTTAGTAAAAAAAAGTAGTTTCAATTTTGGCTTAACCTTTCAACTATGAAATATATATATATAAAATACAAGCCTCAAAGCCATATAAGTTTGAAGAGACTGAGACCAACCATAAGTTAAATTAGAGTCTCATTCAACATAACTAGTATATAGCAACAACAAAATAAACGTCTTAGTAAATAATAAATCCTAATAAATCCTGGCAATTGTTCCTAGAAAGTTTGCTATGGAGAGTATATAGGAAGGTAGGAAGCTCTAAAAGTATTTATTTTGGCAACTGGCAGCGTCCTGGAGAACTTCTAAGAAGATTCTAAAAAGCTGGCAGCGGTGCAGATTTATGCAGTTTGGTTTGTGGCAAATGTATACATTTATTTATGTAGGTAACAACAGACTTGAAGTGTATTTTGCTGCAAAACAATAAAAATTTCGTATTCATTGAAATGGCTTGACGCGCGAGCGACCTTGGTAATCCAAAGATAATCCAAATGCCATCATGCTGCATCTTTGATACCATATTTAAATACCAAAAAAGTTTAGTGTCCCAAATTACACTAGTGTCTCATAGGTGTCATCTTTAAAAGACGATTTGCAAATTTGTCTTGAGTGAGATCATCAGCAAAATAAATGACGTGCAGTTTACTTTCACGAGGCGCAATGTGGAGAGGCAGTATAGTAGTATAAAGGATAAATACAAAAGGGCCTAAACTGAACTTCGTGGAACCTCACGTTCTAATCCATAATCCTTCAAAACCGCACTGTTGATAAACAGTTGAAAAGCGGTTGATTAAGTAATACCTGAATAAACCGCCAGCAACATAAGAAAAATAATAATAGGAAATCGTTTCTAAAAAGACATACTGCGAGATAGTGTGAAAAGCCTTTGCCAGATCAATTGCGGTTACCAAATGCGCAGGTGATGTAGTTATAGATATCACGAAAAACCACATCACGGGAAATGGGGCAAAACATACATTAATAATTTGAGGAGAAAATCATGTTGCAAATATGGGTATCAAACGGATGCTTAGCACATTTTTTGGACAGTTCTGAACTGGAGAACGGTTTACTTAAAAATTGTGGCAAGTAGCAAGTTTGCCGATACCGACAAGTTTTCTGGCAAAGATTTGATATGGATTTTGCCTACTTCCCCAGTTATCTCGAAAGCTGTTGGTGTAGCCAAAATATGTATATATGTACAAGCGGCGTCTTTCAAAGCCGAATCTAGCCGTCTAGCTGTAATCTAGTAATCTAAGCGGTGCCTTCGCATCCGACGCGGTTTAAGCTGTGGAGAAGCATCACTATATAGCCTTAGTAACATATATTGCCGTTGCTGTTTCTTTGTCGTTTATTAAATCACCTATTCCGTTTTGGTGCAAGAGTAATTGAAATTCATACTATGTAAAGAGTTAGTATATACTTAAAGGCGCTTATTAATTTTCTATGGACTACAGAAGGATTCTCTTGCTTTTTAAATAAAAATTAAAGGGCTATTTGTCGCTTCGGTAGACACCGAGCTTTCTCATTTCCTAGAAGGGTAGCCGGCAAGGGATTTCAACCACCATTCAGGTCAGCTTTGATAAGCACAATCATTTGAGACTGCCTCTCCGCTATTGCCATTTCCATTTTTAATTACTCCTAAAGATGACTGTTTTCCAAGTTATTTATGCTTCTGAATGCTTCGATGTGGACACGCTTCGTTCAGACACGCGGCCATTTGCTGACTGGCATGTCCCACATTCCGACGCCAGTATTATTGGTCATTTATGAACCGGTCCTCTGTATATCAGTGAGTTCTCTGAGGAACGGTGCGCACTTCTGAAATATAACACCTAACGATTCACGAGGTGTAGAAAAATCATCACCCTCAAATGAGTTCGACCGCAGACTTGGATTTTGCGCGGTTTGTTGCTATTGTCGATTGTATTATTTAAATGAGCTCAATTACAGGCGCACCTAACGGGAAAAATATGTGGTATGGTATTTGAGAATACATTTGGCAAGTTGTTTAAATCATGCGTCCATTTGGTCAAAGGGAGGCAAAGATCGCGTTGTATAACAGATGGAATGCACTTTGCTGGAAAGGTGTGGTCACTGTTCCTATCAACAACAGCCCTATTTCCATTTAGAAGATGAATTCTTCGCAACCTAGTGCTTGCCTCTCCACTTTGGTGAGCTTGTTGCGTGCATAAATGTCATCCATACGGACGCGCAGCAGAAGCAATTTAAGTCAAACAAACATAGATTTTCGATCTCCATGAGGACCAATTCCACATAAAAAAACAACCTGACTATTGCTAATAGTACCAACAGGCATGGTTATAGTCTTTGTCGTTAGCCCTTTTTGGTAGCTGAAATATACTTCTTGACATCCCTCAGCTGTCGACTAGTGCTAATTACGAATTGTTTTAAACCTTGTGTTTGTGCTGTTGTGTTTGATATTTCGGCGATGATAAGCATTGCCGTTGTGTTCGAAAATACTGAAAGTACCGAATGCACAACCGAATGAAATAATGATCAGTCTTACAGTTCCAGCATGGAGCGGTACAGTTATATCAGCGTGCTCAAAGGTTTTACATCCAAGCAGAATCGATATAAAAAAGAGTTCGCTTCAACGAGATCTGGCTGAAGACATCTTCAACATTGTATTACTACTTTTTTGTATAATGACATGTACCAAGTAGCTTATACTCTAATGATATTCAGTACAGACTAACCTATTTCATACATTTGGGGGCAATAGGTTAATTTTCATTTTTAAGTAATATTAATAGTGCGACCAAATTGCTTGGGGGCAGCTTTAAGTTTTTTCGAACGGTTACCAGCAGATATGCTAATCTATATATTCTAAACTCGATTCTGAATTACTTACATACTGAATCCACGTCTGGTGTCCCGAAGGTGAAAGCTAATAATCGTCGAAATTCTCTTAAAAGTTGCAACATACTTTTTTTTGCTAACCGTTAAGTAATTAGAGTTACTGAGGTAAACTAACGACTGTAATGACAGTGTCGAGTACAAGATTGGCTTCTACTGAGTTCTCCAAAACTAGTTCACAATGTATCTTTTGGCAAACCTGAGGCCTTTTTTTCGCTTCGGAATTTCTGTCACTGGTGACTAGACTGAAAATTAGGCCATCCCATCACTTTAACAAAAACGCGAATTTTTTAAGGGTGTGTTATCATTACAAGCCGCTGACTCTGTATATATATTGTGTGTTAGTAAGTGAAAATGTAAGTCCTCAACATCTGAACTACCATATACTTAATAATGTTCAAAATAGTATGAGATTTCGGTTAAATGTTCATGCTCCGGGTGAGAGCAGAAATATGCGTATTTTTTGATAAAAATACGTGTACCTCTGCTTATGTCATTATCAATACACACTAACATGCTTCATTCACAGCGTGCTAAGTTACGCTAAGTCTCATCATTTGAAAGTCAGTAAAACATTTGATATCTTAGAGGTTATAACCTGTAAATCCAGATGTCTATAAATAAGTTGACACATGCAAAAATATTGTGATCGACTCCATAAAATGCCTCTGAAGTAAACATAATAGAAAAACATTTCTATACGTAGTTTAATCCTGTACAGTTGCATCCTTTTGCGTTGCTGTGCACCTCCCCTTCGAAAAGCACTACTAATTTCAACTAGAAGTTTTGTTCGGAATGAGAACGTGAGTATATAATATCCTAGCTTTTCAAATAAAATATAAACAAAGAATCCTAGAGCAACTACTATCTATAATTCAATTTTCCTCCTTTCCCATGCATCAAGATTGCAGCCGAAACCCTAATATACCTCGGCATAATAGCGTCTTCATATGACTTATTAAACTACGTGAAGAGTACTGTGTGGTATTGAAACGAACTGATATAAAAAATTTATATTATGATAAGTGGTTTTTGACTGTTTAAAGCACTGCAGGAAGCTAGATATAGGCTGCCTAATCAACAATAAAGCTACAATTAGCACTTTATATCGTCCAGAATCTTACAAAAAATTAAGAACATTCAAGGCCTCTTGCGGCAGCAATTGCAGCATATCACGCTGCGAATTCTTTTTTGTACTTAATTAATACGCTGAAGGAAGACTAGGAACTTGACCGGATTTGAGTTGTAAAATAAGCCATCTCGGATGGTAGAAGTTGCGCCCGGTGTTTTCGCACCAGGTCGAATCGTTGACGTTTTCAACTGTCCATAAGCTTATTTAAGTCCTTGTTAAACTATTCGCCAATTATAGGTACTGTACCACACAGAGAGAGGAACTCGGAAGTGAGTCTGAGAACGCTTCGACAATGGCAGCATTTGTCTGCTATAGCGTACAATAACGAAAAAAGGCCGCTTCTTGTGCTCTGAGAACCATCATGGTGTAGCTTTTACGTAATGAATATATCAAAGTATCTACGCATATCCCGAACTTGGAACATATAAAGATTCTTCATTTCGTGATTTCTGAAGAACGAAAATCTGCGAAGGACAAAGACAATGTCGCCGACGATTCAGATTCGCAATGGTACCTTAAGAGAACTCAGTTTACGTACGCCGTTCGCAACAACCGTTTTTCCGGCTCATCCTAAAGTATCAACAAGGATTTGTTTGACGACGTCAGTAGAATGTAGCAATCCAAGAGCCACCGGTTTATCCTGCTAGGGTACTGCACTATTAAATATGTGTTAGTTTTCCGATAACAGCTGATGCTACTATTCCGGGCGTGATTCTTAGTATGACAGAGGAGATGAAAGGAACAGCAGGCCAGTAGGACCGAAGGGCAGAAGAATGTGCGCAAAAATGATATAGCATGCGTGATGTTGGCAGCAATAATACTGAAACGATCCGTGTACCAGCGAAACGAACTGTTCGAGATTAAGACAAAGAAACAAGTTGAGAAACAAGCACAGCAATACAGCATGCAGCATATTAAAAAAGACCAACAAATCTATTAATAGGAGTACTCCGTTGAGTTGAAAACGATTGATGCCAAGAGGTCCGAATGACGATATAAACCTATATTTTCGTAAATCTATACAAGAAAGACCATTGAATGGGCACACTCACAAATGTAAAAATGGTAAGGATTATATTGAGATTCGGATGAGGTTACTGAATTTAATAAACCCGTAAAGCATATAGAGACATTAGTTTACTGTACCGCAGTATCAAAGATATTAACGATGTTTTTTTTATAGTGCTAATGAATTCCACAGTTAAGTAAAGCCCGAGTTAAACGATCACACCAGTTCGTCGCTGTTTATCAAGTGCAGTGACGTGGCGACTAAGTGTAAGAAGTAAACAGGAAAAAGTACATAGAAAAAGAGCACTTGTTTCCAAGGGCTAATAACGGTAAAGAAAAAAGGACACTGATTAAGAAAATAACATAAGAGTAAGGTTTCCAAGGGCTAATAACGGTAAAGAAAAAAGGACACTGGTTAGGAAAATAACATAACAGTAAGGGAAACAACGAGATTCGTTTTCAAAAAGAAATAACGGTAAAATTTAGAAAAACAATTCGACAACAAAATCAACTACAAAACAATTTGCTATTTGTCTGAGATACAACCAAAGGATGCCCATTATAAGAAAGAAAGCTTTACAAGCCTATATCAAACCAAGTTTGAAAATCACTTGAACCGCACAGCGTTACCATTGGGTACTCAAATCTGCTTAATTTTTCAGACACGATTACATGCAAGACAAGTAAAAGTGCACAGAAGTCTTAAAAATAGCGAATTTGTTAAACCAAATCGAAACGGTACATAATCTACAGTAAGGACTGCGTACGCATGGGAGTATCCTTAAGTGACAATTGAGACACTTCCAGATAGGTAAAAGCAGGTTTACATAAACTGCTTTAATTTAACCCCACGGAGTATCATTCTAAATACAATAAGCCGCATGAAATTTGGTGATGCTTTTGGTTAATGTGATTATAGAGAGATGCACAAGCCGTTGAGTGACACATTGAAAGATGTGCACTGAGCTATATATAATATATATATATATATACATATAACAATACCATATCATCGTCTCATGAAGGCACTTCAATGCTCGAAGATAAAGTACGTCTTGGATTTTGTGAGCATTCTCTAAATAAACTAAAAAAGCTTTCCTACGTTTTCCGAATTAGTATGATAACCTATCGCAGCAGCGAAGGAACTAAAGCAACTCCCAACAAGGGGGAAGGTTTGTAGAAGCCCGATTTACCTGTGAATGCCATAGGCATGATGTCGTTATTCGTCTTGTTATTCATGGACGACTGTGACGTCCGACACTACGAACAACGCTTTTTGAAATCGCGAGGACAGCTTGAACATCGTAACCCAGGTTTACGCAGTGTCATATTTCGCAGCATGCTGACGGGGAAAATTCAGTCTGCTTAATCCGTCCATACTAGAGTACGAATTAAAGCGGATCTGAACCCGACTTGAGTTACTAATACTGTAGAGCAAAACGCAAAGATAATACGGGCTATAGTACTTCTTTTGTCTTTTGTCGTGTATTCCAGCTTACATGAGAATCTCTAAAAATAAACAAGTGATGAGACTTGCAAAATGCGCTACTCAGAAGATACCATGCACGAGGATATTACTGAACGCTGTGCAATCAGAGAGCAAGCGGATGAGAGACTGCTGCAATAACATATGGATCACAAGAAAATACAAAAAAAATTTCTAACTAGCGTTAATGGGTGTAAAGGTGCGCACAAGTGGAAATACTGGTGTTAGCGATTCTCTGCAAATTGCAGTTATGGTCCTTTAGAATACAGAAGGCAGCATACAAATGTTACTAATACAGCGGATAGCTTATGCGCTGCGTACAATGTATATAATGCAGTCATGCACGTAGGCATAGATTAAGATTAATGAGACGTCCTATAAGCTAAAAGTGAATTGAAGAAAAAGATAAACAGAAATCAAGCTAGTAGATCTGAATTGAACGACAGGGTTTGACCAACGTATACTGAAATGCTAGTTATGGTCGTGATAAGAAGGAACGCAGTTGTCAAAAAAAATTAACGTATCCATAGGATATCTATTTAAACACATGCATGAAAGTGCGAGGAAGTATGTATGATAAGGTACAATGAATAAGGAACTTGATGTGAGGTAAAGTTCTAGGCTTTAGATAGAGCTAAAAGGCGCATATACATGTATATACGTGGGGACGTAACTAAGTCGCTCAAATATTTTGTATCCGCGTGTTCTATTGTATATAAAGATCAGCATGGCTTAGCTACTAAAATAGCTATTGAAGTTACATATTTAACTCCAGCAACGAAGTTGACTCGAACATACGTGCGCACATGGCAAACAACGGACGAGCTAGCAGGGAAGAATGAAAACGGCTGGCAGCCGAGTTTCGACATTTCTTTCATGGAAAATACTTCCTCCTATCCCACTGATAGCGGTGTCAAATGCTGCGATTGAGCGTTGAAATAGGCGAACTGGTAATCACTAATTAAGATATTCAATGGACATATCTGCACGACAAAGATAAATTGAATTATCTATTATGAGGGTGCACACATCAACTAGGTGGAGATTGCAAAAGTACCTAAGACTCACATTATGGAGGTCGAGGAACCAGTCAGAACCGTTCCAGATTTCCGTTGCGGTCGGGAGGAGGAGGAGTAACCCCTTCGTCACCCGAGAACAAGAATAGACGTAGTGAAAGACTGATCTCGATCTACAGCGAAGTCGACTAAGGTAATCAGTCAGCAATTTTACTTTGAACAGCAGGTATGCTTTATTTTAGGCATACCTTATTTTTTGGCATTATAAATATAATATTTTTTGATACAAGGTATTCAGTCTCAAGCAATTGATATTGAGATGCCACTATTATAATCAATCCACACAAACATTTTTTGCCCACGTTTGCTTAAAAAAGCACTAACAACAAAGCTTCTCACCCAGTTTTTCAGGTTTCAAAAGGTACGTGGAGTTCATCTCATGGATCATATTGTTTAATATCGCATTTCGCGGCAACTGGCCCATTGCAGCTTTCAGTAGCAAATCAACAGTGATGTAGAATTGGTTGTTACCTAGCATAGTGCCAAGCTTGGACATAAAGCATTTAGCTATTCTCCACGGGTCAAAAGTCGTTTTCGATCATGATCACATCGTGAATTACTTAGCAATTTATTGTTTTTTGGGATTGTCGTAACCCAGAGGAAACATTATGAGATTTCCATCTACAATACGGTATTTCTCTTCGAAAAGGTCGTAATTGTGTGTTCTAAATGTCCCAAAAAAATCAGTGTCCTAAATGAGGTGCTCCAATTCATCAGTTCCGCCTAGCGATGTAGAATTCGAATCATCGCTTTTTGAACCGTCGTCAATGGCTTTAAATTTATTAGCATCTCAGGTTTAAAGCCATTGACGACGATATGCATCAGCATTACACGGACTGTCAACAACGAATTCGGCGCGCAAGCCTTCAGGCACAGAAAGACCGTCTTCGCTGGGTGAGTATTCATCAAACGTAACCTAGAACGCATTCTCTACCCCGGTAATTTTCTTGAAGATCCTGTAGCCTAGTTTCTGAGAATGTTTTGATTGTACTTGGTGATTTAAACTAATAATAGCATGCATCCTTGGTACGAGAACGGCTCACCTATACAAGAGACGAGTAGTGAAGCGGCTTCCTTGTCCACTTTAGCCATTGTGACAGCAGCGTCAGCGATGAATACAAAGGGTATGTTGAACCCCATCATGCCGATGAGATTTGATAAGCAGATAATCACGAAAGCAGGGTTGCTCAGCAGAGCCGGGTCAAAAATATCGCCTGATATATTTGCACACATAACGAAAAAGCTCGTAAACAACAGCACCGCTTAAAAAGTAGTGTATTATATATATATATAAGGGTTTAAGACCAAGATGTACTTAAACTGTTGTTTGTTTTATTTCATCTTCCCCATATTTTGTTTTGCCTTTTCATTTCTAGATTGTCCATTGTCTAGATTAGTCGATATTAGTCGATTCCATCCAATGTAATCTGCACTTATTCTTTTTCGTTATATATAAAGGATTTTACAGCAACACACCCAGTGATACATGGCATAAAAAGCACAATGAAAAAATCCGTTAGGACTATAAATGCAAACGTTAGTTTTCCTAACGGGCGAATTACCAATTCGAGAACACCCTTTACATCAAAGGAAAGTAGGATATTTTGGAACTCGAAGGAATATTCTAATTTCTTTTGCAACTCTAATTTTAAACACTCAAACCACTGTGATACTAAAGCAACAAAACTGGTCAATTCAACTATCATTATACTTTCGATTATTTTGGCGAAGTTGCAAAAATTATATTAATCCATCCATTACGTTGTATATCGTAAAATTTTTTACAGATCATGTTTTAAATACATAACATAAACAGAGCAATAACTTAAAATTTATTCGACAAAAAAAAGTGACAAAGCAATCTCTTACAGGCTTCGAAAATCATGGTGTGAAATAATATCGCCATGTGGAATACTGCTACTGGGCCTCGTAGGTGTGGATTTGACAAGCGCGTTTTGGCGCACTTGAAAAGATGAGAGTTGAATTGTTAAGCATTTCTTTAGAGAATTCCTAGTGGTCATGTAGGTGACCTTCGACTGCAGCTCTGTCACTGGTTCCCCGGTTATCAAACAGGCTAGCCTACAGCATCAAGCGGTTAACAAAAGTAACAGAAACATTGTGATAAGGTATAGCGTGTTGTTGGGGAATTAATGAGCTTGGAGCAAAAGTGGGGAATAATACACCGCAAATAATTCACGTGGTCACTGTGCAAGCTCCTTGCAATTTCTGTGTTTCCAATTAGCAGTTTGCAACAGCATCTCTTTTCAGCAGTCATTATAACATACAGGGAATGTGAGGTCGATTGGTTCTTGAACACATTTTCTATTTAGGGTAGAACAAATAACGGAACAAACAGAGTAGCATGGAAGCAAGGCAGGGCCAGAAGATCATATTATTAGTAATAGTGCCTGATACGAAATCCGCAGGCTTCATCCCTACAGCGTCGAGTAAGCTACGGGCACAGTTAGTAACGTTCAATATGGTCGAGCCTAAACAGTCAAACTGTTGTTTAATGCAACGGATTCGTTCCGCGTGTTGGACAGTTGCCGAGGTAAACTGGCAAATGATACACTGACCCTAGGAACTCGCTTCGATGATATAATGATTACTTGACTAACTTTTCCTCGATAAAACACTTAATTCACGTTTCTGTACAGTACAGCGAGTCGTAGCACGGTCTAGAAAAAACGTCCGCGAATAACAATTAATGATGGGAATACTGACGGCAAGTGAACAGCGAAGCAGTAGCTCTTTATAGAGATGCAGGTACGTTGTTTAGGCGATGTGGCGAGTCCTTGGAACGTAGCGATGGGTCGATGTGCTCGGGAATAGCCACTTTCGACTTTTTTGTTGACTCGGTTCGTTTAGTTGAAGTTGGGGATAGAGCCCATCGATAAAGCGTTGGCAATAGTCCACCCTATATTAGTACGGGACAGTGCGTTAACTAAGCTGCTCATTACTAATATGAGTTCCAAGCCTATGAAGACGAACGCGGTAATTTAATGAATTGAAGGATAAGTGTTGGTTAGTACGAGTACGGACATAGATCAAGTCAACTATCCACAAGTGTCCAAATCGTTAGCAATAGGCGCCAAAAATCACCTCAGCCTGAGAAGTTCCCAAATCGCGTTTTGAATGACAAGAGTAAACTATTTTGGGTAGTTGGAGGTAAGGGTGACCGTTGGAGCCAAAACATTTTAGGTGGCTCTGTTTATATCTGCTCTAGTGAGAATTATGCAGCCTAAAATGGCTAAATATAAGACAGCGCATTCATGTTTAGCCGTCATTCACAGGTTTTCAACGTTGTACAGAGTTCCGGCTAAATTTGTTTCGGACAATATGTTCACCTTAGAAAGGGTCTTAAAATGTCTGGTGTTTAAAAGGCGTTGTGAAGCGACAAGGTTTAAAATTATTGTGACCAGTTAGAATACCTCACGAAGCGCGTGATGCAAAATATCACGAGCGGCTAATCGGCGCGGCGAAGACGTGCCTGCGAAGGATGATTGACTCTCGTAGGGTAGCGCCTATGACCAATTGCTCTTTTCCATGACGTGGCTATCATATAATCAGCGGCCCCTTACTCGAACGCCAGATAAAGCAGACGAGCTTTGTCCCCATCAATGTTTCTAACTCCACGAGTTTCGTTAACGTTACGACTTGTTCAGTTGGTCGATGGTAATGGAAGTCGCAATAGTCTTGTTAAACTATGGCGCCAGCAAAAACAAATGCTAGGTGCGTTTGATAACGATGGAAAAAGGAGTACTTGTCGATACTCCGTACAACTCAGTTACAATTACACAGCCGAGTGTGGCAGGCGGTTGGAGATATTGCACTGATTGATGAGTAATAGTCTAAATTTACGAATGGATGTTGTAATTAAACTTTAGTCACGACAGGACACAGTGAACCGTAGTGCTGTACAAGCTGAAGCATTGGCTCTAATGTGTGGCTGTGACGTCGGTGTCCAAGGTTTAAGAAATTCACATTTTTTTAAAGGGGGAGATGTGTCACGGATCAGTGAAACTATAATGGGAAGTAATGTCATTATATGGAATACTGCTGCTGCGCTCCGTAGGTGTTGATTTGAAAGGTTTGCAGACAAAAGGGCTCTCCTTCTCGACCTCAATTGTCAGGTAGTTCTTTAGGAGGATCCTAGGGGATGATCAAGTCAGCTTTCAAATGCAGCCACGTCATTTGTTTTCCGACTATTGTCAATGCAATATCAAGCTGGCTCGCCTAGAACAGCAAATGACTAGCAACTGAAGAAAGTGGTGCTAAAGTTAGTAGTAGCGTGCGTTTAATTACCGTTTAAAGAAGTGTGAAATGATAAATCGCAAATCATTCACGTGGTCAACCTGCCAACAATTTCCGTACTTTCAATTAGCAATTCGCAAGGGTATCTTTTTGTAGGAATCATCCTAGTGTACAGAAAATGTGATACTAACTGGTTCTTAAACACATTTTCTATTTAAGGTAGAAAAACGAACGTAAAGAAAAGAAAAATATTAAATTTTTGAGTTCGAAAACACTGGACCCCTTTTGGGTTAATGTATACTGTAGGTCCATACCACATGGGAGAAACGGCCTTTACTCTTAAAAGCATATTAATCGAGAATATATTTTTAGCAGATGTCTAAACACTCTAGCTTAGAAACTTCTTGAGATGTTCCGCCGCAGTTAAAGTATGCAAGAAATATAAGGTTTTTGGCTTATTACTTCGTGTTTACCAAAAAGTCGTTGGACTACCGTCGGAAAATTTGGACTAAATTTTCAAATAGTAATTGTCAGTTTCAATTTGGTTCTCATATCGAAGGTAATTGATATGCTAAAGATGTCCAATTTTCACTTTCTGTTAGTACTGTATATACCTATAAACTCGCAAAAGAAATGCGTAAATATATGCAGATTTATAAGTTATCCCTAATCAAAAGAAAGGTGCTTCTTGATTTAGTGTCTTCCTCAAGGATTGTACACCCCTGTAGCTGCCTTTCTAATATAACTATTTTGTATCAAAGGCAGCCTTCGCAGTGCGACCTAAAATAAACATGTAAAGTGGATATCGTTTCCTTTATCAATTTACGATGGCTTTTATTTGTCTAGTCAAATGTGTTAGCCGAGTTGCTTCTAAAGGAGGACCCTGTTTGAAATATTTGTGATACATGGAGAGTAGTCATTCAAATCTAAGTTTGGCAAATGGGGCTAGTGAGTTTTTTTACCTCCTCTGATTTAAACTTTTTCGACTCGGACTCCGCAAGAGGTGTAGAGCGAACAGCCTCTTTAACATGCTGGAACTTAATTTTGCTTATCTCAAGTTTCTTCTCATATAGCGTAACTTTAATGGGAAAAATAAATTAATATAACGATCGCTCAGAAGATAATCGTGCAATTCTCGAAACAAAAAAACGGCAATTTTTTCGGTCAATTTCTTCTTTATTTTAAAAAGTGAAAAAGAATAGAAACTCAAAATAATTCTATGAGATGTTTTAAATAGTTTACGAGTTGTGTATAGATTTAATTAACCGTGTGGGAACTTCGAGACGAAAAACAAAAGTTGACTAAGAGACACCCACAAGATTGCTAGTAATGTTGTCATGACCTTTTTTCCAGAAATGATATCATTGGTTGTTTTTGTCTTGTTTGGTATTTATGAGAATACCTCACAATCTGGTAGGCAAATTCGAAACAACTGCGTATTTGCAGAGCATCGTATGTCGCTCGCACGTATCGAGATTCATACAATTAAAATTTTTATTTATAGTTTTTTTTTATTAGTTAGTGAAGGAATCGAGCTAAACATTATCATGACTATAGAGGGCCTTGATAGCGTTTCGTTGTCTTGTGCAAGCATGGTATCGATAATTCCAATATGAGTGAAACTGCATGTCTTTGGTAAAGTGGAAAGGCAGTTTGGGAATTCCATTGCTACCACTATCCTCGTCCCGTCCTTCCCCACAACGGCAAGTTTATCTTTAAAAATGATATCGTGTTGTAGACAATAAGATAACCTAGTAAAGCTTCTATCGCATCATACTATTAGTGGTTCAACCTGTAGCTCAGGTGTTACGGCTAAAACGTGGTCGCTACCGGAAGCATTTATAAACGGCCAAGCATAATGTCAGAATCAACGTCCTCTTAGTTATTTTTAAATGCCTTGATTCATTGCACAGCTCTGAAGCTGATAAAGTTTCGTACAAGTACAAATGGACACAACACCACGTAAAAGTTCAAGGAATGTGCCTTGAAATCTTAGATATTACGCATAAGAAGCCTTCAAAGCTGTTCGTTACAGTTTTGGTTATGAAGAGCGCACATATTATAGTCGGCGCTTTAGTTTAAGAGCTATTTAACAATTCTGTGAAAAAAAGAATGGAACCAAATACAATAACGTTCATTGTATGTCTGTTCGGCTCAAGTGCAGATGACTTACTCAAAAATCAAACAAGGCTAACAGAATTGCGTTCATATTTTTGAGTGAGTCTTAACAATCGCATTTTTTTCTTCGTGCTTTGAAAGAACTATGTATCTCGTATGTTATTGGATAACCAATATTTACCTCTATGTATTATAGTTACCTTATTGAGGGAATTGCATAAAAATATATTTAATCGAATTAATTTTTACACGAATGCATTCATTGCTTACGATCTGAGTAACTATGATACAAATATTAAACCCCCCGATTGCCCATTAAAACTTCAGATCGTGCCTAAGAACCTTGTTACGTATTACAATATCATAATAACGAATAGAGGTAGCTAATCAAAGCTATGAGTTTAGATATGTACGTGCGGATAAATCCAATAGAGGCAAGATATTACAAAACCAAAAAAAAGAATATAAGTTTTAGAGGTATACGTTTTAAAGGATATGAGAACCTACAAGATAGAGACAAAATATAGAGAAAAAGACTAGATGTACAATTACAGTTGGGGTTTGGGCGTTACGTATGTAGTTATTTTTAAAATTACTCTTTAAATTGCATACCTAATGTGTCGCTCATGGCTGATGGCAAACAGGAGCATAAGGAAGATCCTGACGTTTTTCCCAGGGGAACTGGATTTTCTCCCGGGAGTGTTAACACCGACGCGATATAGGATCGGACATCGCCCGAGCTTTGACGAAATTCAGGAAGATTCCGGATTGAACCAGAGTAGAATATATCCTTGCGATACATTGGACGACCGAGGTCCTTGATAGAACGACGCATCTGATAGTTCGAAAAACAATACAGTAAGCAGATTGAAAGCATGGATATTATTAATATTCTTAAAATGTATTATTGATGCATTGCAATGAAGTATGAAAATAAAAATATGAGTTCATCCGAACATAAGTCCAGCTCTATAACGAATTCAGCAAGCTAATGCCCAATTAGCGTTTTGTTGGTTCTACACAGAGAAAACATATATGGTTTAGCTAGATATTGCTACCAGAATATCAAATTAGTTTTAATAAATAAGTGTTGCTAGTTTAAAAAGCTTAAAAAGATATTATATACATTTTGCACAATTTCAATAATCGGTCCTGTACTATTGTCAATTGTAACTTAAAACAAATGCATTAAAAAATTAACTCGCGAGAAGTCAGCGGTCCGTACTAGAAATAGTCTGATGAGAACTAACTTTTTATAATATTTTATAGTCTAACATGAAAATAATTATTAACTTAAAAAAAATTACGTACATTTCGCAAGGTTTCTTACGGAAACTTTCCTCTTGGTCTTCTTAAATCGATAAAGAATTTTTAATTTAATGACGTATAATACTTTTGCAGATAACAGCCAAAAAAGCATTGTACAAAGTAGAATGATATGTGTTAAACATGTTCTACCTTATCTATCTTAGGAGGAGAGACTACTAGCAACACGCAAAAAGACTAGATATTTTGCAATTCTGTACCGAATGACCAGAAATATCCTTTCTTGTTCACTGATTAGAAAGATCCTTCAATACATTACAATAAAAAGAAAATGCATTTGATGGGCAGTAAGAGAGAATATTTTGCCACAATTAAACGAGGGTAGAAAAGATAATTTGTGTGTTTTTGGAAATTAAATTTTGATGCTAGCTTCTGCACTGGTGTCAGTTCTGTCTTTTATTGGGGATCTATCTGTGATTGATTCACTTGTTTGCGTAGACCATTACGTTGTTTCATTCGAAGCAATTACCGAAGTAGTGGAGTTTCTGTGGTAAAACGAATCTTAAATTTAAAATTCTTCGGGTTTGGTCACGGTGTTCAGGAATATCATTGAAAAATAACAGGTCCCTAAAGTTAGAAATGTTCTATAATTTCTGATGACCTGGCTAAAGTTAACGCTGCCTAAGATACCCCAAAGCCTTGCATACTTTCTTGGCAATTTCTTATGTATGATGATGATTATTATATGACAAAGGCTCTATTGCCGATCTTTCTACATCAGCCCACAATAACAAATTTTAAATTTTCAATTAATAATTACTCCCCAGTAGCTCAAAAGTCTATATTTTTTTGGTGCCGAAAAAAATCACAGTCGATCGCGTTGTAGCTAACTTAGAGCTGAGATGGTTTTTCAATCCTCATCAACGTGGGTTTGTCAAGGGCAAATCCACAGCAACACAGCTTGTAGCAATAATTTAAGGCTGAGTATAATTTCAAAATCTGCGAGTAAAATTCGGTTACATCTACTTTAACGTTTCCAACGCTTTGGCCGAATTAATTATGATCTTCTACCTGTGAAACTCGTTAAACCGGGAACTGACCCAAGCTCCATAGTTGAAGAAGCTACCGGCACCTATTTTTCGGGGGGAGCACGCCTTTCGGGTTTGCTTCCTGTCATAACCTTCTTTCTAGTCATTTTTTATGGACATGGAGGTTGTTCTTCCAACTAAGGTTCGGCAGAGGCTCTATACCGATGGTTTGAAGCTGTAGCGCCTCAGTTAGGAGTAACGCTAATCATTTATTGCTTCACATGGTAATCAATGCTGTATTTTCATGGTGCTATGCCAATGATGCAATTTCTATCCCAAAATGTTTGACGAACAGGCTAACAAGTACCATGAAAATAATAATGTTTATTTCTCTAGTGAGGTCGGTAAAAAAAACCAAGTAGTTACAATCTCGCCGGAGTTAATTGGAATCTTCATGTTAACCGGATAATTAGATTAGTATCCATCACCATTGGCCTTCTTTTTAGAGAATCCCACATTTTATATTAGTCTTTATAAATATCTCGTTGCTTTCAAATTTATATATTGTTCTGAAGTTTGGCAGCCCTATATGAGAAAACAAATTGATGTTAATGAACGGATTCAAAATTGGTTCGCCCATAGTATTGCTTTCAAATGTGGTGTTGATGGAACTAGTTTATCTCTTCGGAAGGAGAAGTAATCTTATCTAAGTTGCGTTCTAGACCTTAGTATGTTTAATGGATTACAGCTACCCGGTATTCAAGTAGTCAATATCCGGAATAACACACTCCCTAGTAGAGAGGCGGGAAAGGAGAAAGCGGAGCTAAAAATGCTTCGAACTAAGAAACTATAACGTTTCTATGACGAGTTGCCCATGAACTTCATTAGAAATAAATCAAAATAATATTATTTGTACAATAATTGTTCACGGTACGACTGTAGATATTTGAAATATTGTAAGTGTATTAATAATTTGCCTTATTTGGCGCAATGATGGTGAATTTGACTTAGCTATTATAAACTGAAATCTGTTTTTGCAAATAGTGGTTACTTCTGGCTTTGTCGGTTCTACTTTTATTTTCATCTTTCATATACGTGGTGCCTTGATTTCGTGTTGCAATTTGCTGTTGGATTCTACTTTATGTATCATGATCGAATCGGTCAAAGAATAATATTCTTCATTTTAAAATCAAGTAGGAAATGATAAATTTCTCTTTATAAAACAACTTAAGTTGAATTTGTTATTAAAGTTAGCACGCCAATTTAGTTGGTCGCCAGCATATACTTTCTCGTTTCGACAGAAAATTCACGGCTTGGTTCCATGCTTTTAATGGAAACTCGAAATTGGTAGAAATTTATTTTCGCATTGTTCTAGTTTTTCTGCATAGAATAATTTAGGAAATTTTTATTAAACCGGTTCGGTGCGCTTCGAAAACTCTACACAAAAAGTCTTTTGACGTAGTCTACTTGAATGTGGCCATCATTATAATGGACCGAATGTTGATCTTTAGGTATCATTATACGATTTTGGCATTTGTATATAACCTTCGATGACACTGTCGATTCAAGTCCTGCAACTATACCCTTGAACAGCATGTTGCACTCCTCTTGCCCACAGACAAAATTAATTAAGTTGATGGACTATCCTTAGCCTTACTGTTAGTATCACTTTTTAATCAATGACAGTTTTTTTGTCAATAACCCTTCTATTCGATGATACAGAATGTGTATATTGCTGGGCTGCAAAAGAAAAACATTCACAGTTTTTAGTTAAAGAAAAATACTGGTTTACTTCAACCAGTCTTCACGTTTATTCTACGGGAATGAAACATTTCATGGGACCTATCCAAGCAGCTGAATTATATAGGTATAAAAAACCCCTGTGCAAAAATATTACAATTCAGTTATGATCGAGCACAATATTTCAACAGTTTGGAGTTACACAACCTCCTGTTGTGTCCAGATAAGTGCCATAGAGCTAAGTCAATACAATTAGAGTTTACTTTAAATTTTAAATTTTCACAAACTGACATTACTTTTAGTTAACGATGACTTATGTGTGTTGATATAATGCTTGACTTACAACAGCACATTACACTATTCCAATTCAACTAATCTCGGATAAATTCGTCAGGCAAAGCATATAATTAGTGGAGACAACAATATCTGAAAAACTTACCTCGTGATTGTTGAAATTATTAGATGCGGCGATGGGATTAAAATGTTGAGCCGGCACTTGTGGGGCATTACAGCCCCCTCCTTGGATGAGGTTAACTCCTGCAATTCCTCTGTGAGCGCTGAGCGGTAAATGCTGATGAATAGATGATCGCGAAGCGCCCATAGCAAATTTAGGCGTTGAATAGTTTCGTTGAATTTCTGGTTGAACAGTAGATGATGAAGCTGACATGGTCAATTTTGCTGCACTATGCGAAGCAATCAGTCCTAATTTACAAATCAAACGTATACACAACATTACGGACTCTGTTATTAAAAAAAAAATTGTAAGGAATTTCAGTCACTTTCTACTATGATTAGTAAAAAAGAATTTTTACTATAAAATGAATGATGCGTAGTAGCAAATAATACTGTATATGGATAACATCTGTCCACTTTTATTTATAAATTTCTGCGCTCATGTATTTATTTACGCGTATTACTTTGTCGTATTATCCCGTTGCCATCCGTAGAACAAATCAATCAAATTATTTTAGTAATTTCGTTACCTTTCCCCGATTTTTAGTTACACTGATCCATATATTAAGCAAGTTTCTACAATAATGCAGTGTTAGTGCAGTGCAGATAATGTGTTCGCCTGGTAAACTTTGAAACACAATGCTCTAGGTTTGAAACAAACACGTGCATACTATTTTGTGCTGTGAATCAACTGTCTAAAGCAGTGCTTAACGCTAGTGCCAAACGTATAACTCGAAAACATTTAAATATTCGGCAACCGTGGCGACTTATGCTTACAATTTTCCGCTATTTAAATGTAAAACTTTAAAAATAAAAAATTAGAAAGCTTAAAATATTAAATGTAAGAAAGCAAGTACGTTTTGTGAGGTATTTCTACAAAATTCGTTACCAAAAAAAATTTATATTCAATTCTATTTGATCTTTATTAGGATTTATGCGTAAAGCAATATCTCATATATATATATATATATATATATATATATATATATATATATATAAAAAAGTAACTTCCCGGGGCAACCGTTAGTACCGGTAATGTGGTCCAAGTCATTGCCAATGCTGAAGCAAAACACCAAAGCGAGAGTTTTGCCGCGAAAGATTAATGTAGTCGAGAAAGATTTGACCGACAAGGAAAACACGCGTTTCCCTTGTCGGTCAAGTGTGCCGCATGCGGCCATATATCGTATAAAAACCCTACGAAAAGAAGTGACGAGTACGTACTAAAACAATGGACGGAAACGCGAGGCCGCTAGGGCCCTTACAAGACTATGGCGATAGCGCCCAGCTGTTAGGAAGGTAGGCAGCTAAAGGGCCTTGTATCAAGCAATTCGGGCACCGAATTGCGAAAGATTCGGCTGTAATAGGGCCGCACGAATGCTGTGGAAGTACAGTTGGTAAATGGCTGGTACCCATGGCCGAGTATTGCGGTTAGAATGCAAATAATAAACAGCTCCTAATTCGAACGCGGTTAGTGCATAAAATCCCTAATCCTTACCCTGTTTATTGTCAGTTTTTGACTAACGACTTCGTGTTTTTCATCACAATTGCATCTTCAGTTTAGATCTAATCCACTGAGAAGCCATCTTTAAAAAAGTTTTTTAATCTGCAATTGGCTAATTAACATTTGATACTCTCTTCTCCAGAACAACTGTTAATTTTTATAGTAGAAAACATGTATCAAAAGTGGCCTTTTAATTCTAAACTTTAAATCACGGTTTTTCGACTTGGCCGTCGCTTTCGAGTTATCGGTAAATTTAGTGTTTGTAAAAGTTGTTCAGTGCGGGAATATTGGATAATAGCTAATTTGCGCGCAAATTCTGAGAAACATGTACTGTCTTTTGCCATACCGGTTTTGTTTATTGGCCTTCTGCCACTGATAGCGAATGAATACATATCCGCTATGCCTTGCTTGATCTCTGGAAATGGTATATAGAGTAAACACATAGCGGAGAAATAAAAGAGGTGAAGAACACCGAAGGTTGAACTTTCAGTTTATTAGTATTTTGAGATCGCTACCTTGTGCATATGTATGAGGTCTTCCATGTGGACCGTATTCAATTTATCTCACTTTTAGATACAAGGATTTTGGTAGTGATAGCTGACTTTACAATAAGAGTACCAAATTTTTATCAAACCTTAGGTGTTAATATCTTAGCAACTAGGCGTCGGTAGCGGTGATCCCGATACTCTGGCACTACTGAATTTCAATTGGCTTTATGAAAAATGTAATAAGTAATTATTTTTTAAACTAGGGTCGCACCGAGGAGCACCGATCTATACGCCTGATTTAAATTAACAAAACTGATAAGAATAGACGTAATAAAGGCCTAACGCACATTGATACCTGTATAAATCCTACAGAATACTTTATCATGACCTTGAGTATCTCCGTGCGTTTCTTTCATAAGTATGTCAACTATTCTCCTTTATTTTATCTTTGGCTTTCAATGAGAGTATCAATGTTTTGAACCTCAGTTAACTTTATGCTGGTCGTACGTCTGATTTTAATAGTGAACCAAAAATTTCAGATCTTGCTGCTACGGCTCATTTTGATTTTATTGAAAGTGAAAAATGGCTGAGTGCTGATTGCCTAATTATTAATGCCAACATTTTTTTCATTTGCTTCCGCTCCGCAAGAGTTGAGTCAATAATATTCCTCTAGTCATTGCTGCCTCACAACTTTAATCCCCTCAGCCAAATTGCAGGGTAAACTTGCGGATAAGCGCTTGTCATAGGACGCATGTTTAACTCCGCTTTAAGTTAGTCTCCGTTATAGCGGTAATCATTAAAAATAAGAAATTGTTTTAAGTTAAGAAATATTGATATGTTGTTTCTAGCTCCGGGAGAATTACAGGGTTGGATATTAGTTAAAATATCCAGTTATTTAGCTCAGCAAGGTAACTTGCAATACAAAAATTTACACTAAGGTATTTCCTTTTTTGCACTTGTCCGAACCATCCGGTTCTATAATTATAGTACTTCACTTTTCGACGTTTGCTTACGTTGAATACTTAATCTTCGTCAAAAATACTGCCCCCGTAACTTCTTCAATATGTGTTCTCAGGAAACAACGTTCTCCTACACGAACATAAGTTCATTTTCAGGGCTTACTCTGTAAATATTTCTGTAAATAAATGTAACGGCCAAGAATACAGGCAGTAGGGTATAGTAAGCTCGCGACCCGTACCAATAGTCCTAAACATTTCCATCGCTATAGCTCTATATATTGCTCCTCAAATATAATTGTGGCTTTTTGTGTAAAGGAAGTCGCCACCGAAGCAGCCATTTTTGAACTCAGTAGCTGTAAAAAAGGTCGAGACGCATTGGCGTCAGCCAACACGATCCGCACAGCTGAGACAAAAGCTTTGGTTCCATCGTGTTGAGCAAACGTCGCAGACGCACAAGCTTGACGATGTTGAAGATAATCGTGCGACCTCAGTACGGCAAATCGTGAACCACTGTCAACTGGGTGTCACATTGTGCGTGAACAATAAGGAAAGGCGAGTTCGGCTCTAGGCCGTACGTTGGGACGCATACATGGTTTGGGGACTCGCACCAGTTTATTTAGATTTTCGTCGTTATAGCTGTATAAGGACAGGCTGGCTCGAATAGATAGCATTTGTGCTGGTACTAGTGGGTACTCTTTACAGTAGGTAAATTTATAATGCATGCCAGTCAGACATATCTGCTCCCTAGTCACGCGGTTACACTCAATAGTGTCTACATCGTAAATTGTTCGCATGTTTCTTGAAAACAAGACATTCTATTTTTATCATACCTGTTTTATATTATGACGGCTACTATGAGCACTAAACACATCTGCCTGAATTATATGTTTCTTAAAGTCTACAGAGAATACCACCAACTAATGACAATTTCTATCTGTTTTTTCCCGCAGCATTGTCGAATATGGCAGTTTTTGACGTACGTCTCAGGAATATACATATGTAAATCAACATTTAATAGATGTTGCAGTTACTGAAACACTACCAACGCTAAACTATGTTCTATGTTTTTCTAATATTTTCTATAAAGGTTTATACATACTGTATAAAATGACTTTGTTCATGACGTCGCCATGGTATAAAGAATTTGGTAACATTTACACGTTTGATATAATGAATAACAAATTAAAGAAGAATGAAAAAAATGTTCGCAATAAAAAATTCGGAAGCTTAAATATTCTTATATTTAGGATAATCATGTTTAGGTTGATGTATTTTGTTCCTCGGACATCAAAGGATTTGAGTAGTTCATATGTATATATATTCAAAGTAGTTACATATGAATATTTACAAATTTTACCAAATAATACATCTATTTAACTACATATTCGACATTTGATTGGTATGTTGTCTTTGGGTTCGACCAACGTGTGTGCTATATGTCCTCATGTTGTCAGGTACGTGCTAGCCGCTGTTTAGCTTCTTAGAAATGCGTGTAAATCAAGTCAGCTTTTGGCAGACTTCTAATAGACGTAAGGATTGATAAAGTTGGTTTTAAAGCTTATTTTTCTGGAACGTCACCAGAGCCTAAGGGTTTTCTTTAATTCTTCTATTCAAAATTTTTGTTTACAGGTGTCTATAATATGTTGACCCTGTTCCTGAAAAAGCACAGACACTTAAAATTTCTTTATATACGTATAATTAATGCCTTGCATAAAAAGTTTTTCAGACACCTTAGTGTTCCTTTCAAAAATATTAAAATATTTGTAAAAAGTGTTAATTTGTGCTGTAAGCATGTTCTTTCTATTAAAGTATGCTTGTTTCACACGTACAATGCCAAAAAAGCGCTTATCATATTACCCTGAAAGAGATGTCTATGGGTCATGTTTCATAAACGCACATCAAAACACACAGATAGAGATATAGGGGAGATTAGTGTGACATGTGCGCTAGTGGCCAAGCCGTCAAATCACAGTATGACAGATCGTGTCGATGATACCTTTTCTCCTTGCAATGTTTTGGATAGTGTGATTCGATATGTGACTTGGCACTCCATTTACAGGTGGTTGACTTCCATTCGATTTTCCTTTGGGATCAAACTCTTCGATCGGCGAAAGGGTGAGGGGCGGTGGGCCTTCCGAGCCGGAAGCCTTTCCCCATTGGTCAAGAAAGAGCGTCGAATGCACACCTAATACAGAGAATGTAATGTAATTCACGTATAACATGTCCCACTTCTCATAATAAATGACACGAACTCACTACACACAAGTTTATAAAAAAATACGTTTGCTTATGCATAGTTCCCATAGAGACATGATCTACAACTCGTACTTCAGCATAAGGACATTTCATAGCTATAGAGTCTATAGCTACCTGTCAGACCGATTCGAGATTCATATTACTTAGTATAATATAATAATAAATGGGTAGTTAGGTAATTTACGTATATAGGTATACCTCCACAGGACTTGGAACTACTCTAATACTGCTGCAACAGCCAATGAACCATTTCACCAGAGAATTTTCCCTCACTTCTCACTGATTCACTGTAATAAGCTGGTGTTCTTGACATTTTCTAGGTCAGAATATTCCTTGGTTGCCAAGCGCTTAAACGCCCTCTAGCAACATACAACGTTACCTTTCAAGCGGTCTAGGTATACTTTACGTCTAGGGATTAGGAAGTTTTATAAAACTCAAAGTACATAAATGTGATAGAACTACCTACATATGTTCGATGAATATTTGGTGAATCTGCGGGTTTCGACCCGCGCTTGTTTTGTCGTTGCGTTGACTAATTAGGCTTCTCGATATTACACCCAGTCTGGAATATAGACTTCACTAATATATATCCCGGCAGTTATCTCGTTGCCCGACCTAACTCACCAGCTTTTTACAGTTATTTTACCAGCATGCCCTAATATGAACGAATTTCATTTGTATCACACCACTTGTAACCTTGTTGTAGCTATCGCGTTGTAGAACGAACTTCTGTCACTTTATTAGAAACATTCTCGTTGCCTTTACTCTGCTCCACATATCTGGTCTCAAATATAAATTTTATAATATATATATAATATATAATATAACGGTTTTGCAACATAAACTATTGCTTGACTACAGCCCAACATTGTTCGGTTGCAGTTACCGTGAAACCCTGTTCACTTTAAATATATGCATTCACCTGAAGAATATAATTTATATTTCACCAACTTCCGACTACCCGACTAAAATAACTATTTTAGAAGTAAGTCGCAAAAACGTAAAATATTAAAAATGTTCCATATTGCGCTTGTTTTGTGAAAACTAGAAAGAAACGTATGTAAAGTAGGCCTTTGGAAAATTTCCAACGATAGACCTGGACCGCATGTTCAAATCATAACCAAATAAGTAAGAATCCAAAAAAATCCCATAAATTCTAATGTTGTGCTTTTTATATAGAGTTTTAATGAACCTTACTTTCTAATATAAACCTCTTACAACTTATCAACGGTTGTCAAGCAGATCACAAAAAATGGGCAGCTTACTCAAATTAATATAAAGTTCTTCCGGTGAAGAAATCTTCCTCCGTCTTAAAAGGATGATTCATTTAATTCGCTACATGCGCAGCTTATTCCAGGCTGAAAATCTAGAAATCCAAAGAATATCGGCTTGAAGCGACCATTCACGAGGGTTGTTTGGGTAACAAACAGAGAACTAGACACATACTTTTTGCAATGTAGTAAACGAATCCGCGATTTTTGCCTTGCGCTTCGACATTTCGTTTTGCTGTTTTTATTTGTTGAAGAAATTTATTTGTTGATGTCACACCTAGTCTAGCTACATATGTATCAACCTGTTACCCTATAGCAGCAGTTTCCTGGCACAATATCAATGGATTTGATTTGCGTTAAACCTAGGTTAATATTTTATTTTACTGAATTGCTTTATATAGATTTAAATTCGCCTGGGATTTTGCAGTAATAACTGCGTTGACCTGTTGCAGGATACCCGTTTCTCTAATTAACTTAATCTGTTACTAACCTTTACTCTGTTGCAATTGCTCTGTTCGTTCGTTCTCCCATTAAAATGTCCTAACGATCCTGTGACCACGCTGCTGTTCTATCTATTTCAGTATCTGGTTTTTTATCGAGTCCTAACACTAAACTCAAAATCCACGAACTGTGCTCGCGCTTTAGCTTATTTGATCGACTGATAAAAATTCAGCCTAACGTAAACTAAGTATGCACCAGCAGTTATCGAATTACCTTGCTTCACCTAAGGCATTACTCTTTTGTAGTTATTTTATGAGCGTGGCCTAATAAAAATATATTCAACTCGGGTTATGCTTAACCTAACGAACTATAACTTGATTGCAGATATATATCTTTACAGTGATCTTCTTGCAATTTTTGTTAGATTCCGCAAAACGTTCAATTCCGTTATTCTGTTGTAGTAATGTTAATATTCACTAACGTGTCTGGTTCAACCATTAAAATATTTTAATAGCTTTTCTGCAATTCTGCATTTGGTTTCATTTTGTCTAGTATCTGGCCCATTATACGAAACTCTCACCTCAATAATAATGTCAGTACCTCTCTGATAATCTTATTTGTTTATGCCGGTAACCTAGCCTAACGTAAATTTTATGTCGAATATATCAACAATTATACTGTTGCAATTATTCTACCCTGGCCAACCCATTACTTTTTAACTGCTATACATAATTTTATTCTAACTTGAATAAATTTGTATAGTGTCACATCTAGCCTAATGTAAAATTCGATCGTAGACCTGCATCACTGTATCCAATCTGAAACGTTTTCATATTAATGTTGTTATACGGCTGCTACTACAGTGATTATATTTCATTGATCTAATCAACGTTGGTGCAGATATTTTAATGTCCCTGGTTGGATTGGTACCTTGCAGAACTGAATGTCCCAGCAACCCATGGGCTACACTGCTGCAATGAATATCCCAGTAATCCGTTGCAATTACCCCGTTAATGTATTACACGTAATCTGCTATTTGGAGAAATAACTGAGCTTGATTTTAACGTTTCTTAGATATTTATTACACTTTTACGTACACAGTTAACTTACGGTTTTCGCGCGCTATCATTTTGGGGTTTTATCTAGTCAAAACCCTTTTTCAGTTACTACCGCTTTCTTATTACAGCGTTGCTGTAATCTCGACATCCCGTACCGTTTTCTATTTGAATTGATCCTGAATCCTGAATTAATCGCCCCGAAAAAAAATACTCATGCAAACAATGAATATGGAATATGTCAAGCTCACTGATATTTCATGGACCACTTTGGTAAGTAACTAAACTATCATTATCTTTTTCTATGAGTCGAATACGTTACCCCTTAGAAAATGTATCCATACAATCAAGAAATTAATTCATATTTCGTCAACATGGTTCGTATTTTATCAAACATGAATTACTTTACCAGGATAGTAGACAACAAAAAATTTGGAAGCTCAGTGTTGTGCCTATTTGGGGAACTTAGAAGAACAACTTTTTAATTAAAGCTATTTTCATACAACTGACCAATGTGATATAACTATATACCACGATGGTTCATAATTCATCAACTTCCAATCATTTTTACAAAAAATCACCGTTTGACTGCTAGAGAGAGAAAATATGGCAAATGGAACTCTCCCTGAATCCTATAATGTGCGCATCTTCTAGAGCATGAAACTCAAACAATTTTTCAACAAACCATTCACAAATTTTTAGCGGCTGTTGAGCGAATTGCAAAATATAACCAACTTCTCCAAGTTAACATTATGTTTTATATATATATATATAGGGAACAGAAACTCCGGCAAAAAATATTTTTTTTAATCGACTATAACAAGCGAAGCTGACTTCAAGAAGAAACTCTAGCTCTCTAAAAAAAATTAGTTCAATGCAATCGCATCACAGGACTTGTTTGAGTCAGACATACATATACGGACGCACAAACAGGCAAATAGACTGTTCTAATAGTACATTAGATTATATATATATATATATATATATATATATATATATATATATATTGCTTTAATGACGTGTACATCCGCAGGTGTCTTTTGACATCGTTGTATTTAAAAAACGATAATATTACGAGATTAAGAAGTTAACATTATAAACGCATAGTAGTGGCTTGAACAATTATATGGCGGACTGCAAAACCTTAAATCATTACCTTTAATTGTGGATTGCGACACCCACCATCACAGAGTTTTCAACTCATACCGGAAGTCGTCGTTATACCGCTGTCAAAAATATGGACACAACTTGGACTTTTGATTTGAAAGACTTTACTAAAAGGATAAACAAGCACATCAAGTTATAATTCTCTGCTTTAAGATAGAGTTATGTTCGAGCTCGCGATGTGTCGTAACAAGACTTCGTTAATCATTATGTTAGCTGTTTTCGGACACTACAGAAGTGCGCGCATCCTAAAAAAGGATGACTATAATCTTTGTGGCCAATTTCTTCATTCAAATCAGATTATATCGCTGGAACATTAGGTTTAATTACTTTTTAAATGGAATGACAGATTGGTTGAATCACTTGATCCCTTTTTCGGCCACGAGTCTGTTTCCGACAGATTCAAACTTTTTCCTGTATTTAAGGCCTGGTTCAGCCTTGGTCCAAAAAAAATTTCAGCTTCTGCATCCGCATTCAACTTTTTCTTCAAAAAGTCGTATAAACATAATAATGTCTTTATTGAATTGTAAATTCGTATGGAACCATACATAATTAACAATAGTAGAAACATGATCAAAGTCACAACCAGTGTATCACCGGGAGTTTGAAAATGGTATCTAATGGTATCTTGGATGTCGCTGGCCACAAAAACGACACACACAATTATCCGCTGTTCATGACAGGTTTTTAACCAAAAAATTGTCGAAAGCACGGATATCACTCCTGCTGATGCTCAATTTTAATGCAAAACATATTACACGCATACAGGGAAAATTTGTGCACACAGTACATTCATACGACATAGCAGAGCTACCCTTTAGGTTCTCTTGAATGCTTTTAAGGAGGCGAATGAAATCTTTTGTTTTCCTTAAAGATCTTAGTTCACCGCAAAGTCAGTCTTGATGTTACTGGCTGTAAGATGAAGCTCATCAAAAATGGACCTGTATCATTTAACCTGTTTCGTTTATTTCATATCTGTGTTCTGAAAGCAGATTAACGTAATCACCGCTTACAAGCTACCTTTTTCTATATCGGAATTGACCTGTCGAAAATTTTTTTTGGAATTTGTATATGTGGTTGAAGCTGGCGAAATAATGCTTTTTGAGATTAATGTACACAACGATACTGTTTAAAACATGTTCTACATGCTCGCTAAAAAAAAAACTTTTCCAATCTCAATATTTGCCACTTTTACACTTCAACTAGCATGTATATCTAAGGTTCATCGCTTCTAGACAAACACCATTAATAATCGCAATCCCATAACTTGCTGTTATGTTGTCTAATATCTTACGTAATCTAGGCTGGTCCCGTTTTGTGTGTATTTGCTTCAGCAGCTTGATCGTGTTTCGTATATTATTGATCTTTTCTTCAATAAAAAGTAATACATTTGCGTAGATACTCAACAAAGACTAGTGTTCGCGAAAATATAGACAGGCCTATTTCGGTAGTACGTAGAAGGCCAGTGTGTTCCTTTTACCAACATTATTTTCGTCCTCTCAGACGCCTGCATAATTTGTTCTAAGGATTCAAAGCATGCTTTATTAACAGACATTACCACAGCAAATAACTAAACGTACTATGTTTTGGGTGTAAGCAATACATCCTCAAAATTTTTCATTTTCATATTAATGATGCCCTCTCGTTTCTACAGAAGTAAGTGATCAACTAAAAAAATCAAAAAAGTTATATTAAGATCCTGGTCGAAATTCAGTGTAGCTTATGAAAACAATGGGCTAACGTATATTGAACAAGGAAGTAACGACTGCAACTTACAAATATGTTTATCCTAACCGATCATCACAAAGCTCATTCAGGTATAACAATGATATCATGTAAATGTCAAAGAAGTGTATTTTGGCCCGACATCAGAAATTACACCAAGTATTTAAGTCTTGTCAACTGAGCAAAGACTAGTGAAAAAGGATCACTAAAATTGCTATCAGCACCCACTGCACTATGGAGAATAATTGTAGTACTAGGAGTAGTACTAGAAGAATAATTGTAGTAGGAGTAATAATTATATTGGGGCTCCATGCATGTGAACTGTGAAATTTAGGCAACAGGAAATTGAATTTGTCTAAGAAACACTTTGCTTATGAGTATATATCAGTTAGAAGTCATACGGTTTTTAGGGTTTTCTTTGTCTAGATTCTAGTTCAAAGGATGCCTGCGTTCTCCGAAGGACTCAAAAAAAAGTAAGTTGTACAACATACAACATTGTCATCTGGACAATTCTAATCTAGTGAATTGACTAAGAAGCGAACTGAACAACAAATAATATTCTGCCTGAAAAAGCGACTTTTTTTTTTGCGGAATACGTGGATTAAGTAGAATTCGATGTTTCTCATAAGTTACTTAATGTGAAAACATCTGTCATCCAACGGAAACTCTATTTGAAGTATTTATCCGGTAACAAATCCAGCAATTCGAACTGTACTAAATTTAGGACCTACAAGCGTGTTTATTTCATAATTTGCAAACAATTTAATCCATAATAATTGCGTAATTCATTTTAGGGCAGACTTCCTTGTCAGAAACAAATAATTAGTTCCAGCTAGCCATTATCCCCTATATATGCACATTCGTATATATAAGAAAGCTTTTGTGAAATTTTACAAGTTGAAAGTAATGTGGTCTTTGAACGTAATCAGACAAGCACGATTAGATTCAATAGGCGTACTGAGCGGAACGCGCATTACAGACCAAATAATATTCATTCAATTAAGCTATCAAACCGCATCCGCCGTGTTTTCAGTATTATTACAAATAGTACCTAAATAAAGGTAGCCGTAGCTTCAAATGGTTTCTCAACAAATGGTGTTTATAAATGTTTGGCTACCATCCGAAATTAGAAGCAGCCGGCGTAGTAATTGGTCTCGAATTATTATATGTTTCTATCATTTGTTTTAAATTATCACGTGAACTAAAGCTTATACTGTTACACTGAGCATATGCAAACCATTTGTCTCATCGCTTTCACTACATTCAGTATTTGACTTAAAGAAAAACACCTAGCGCCCAAGACAGTTATCAATCAATACGGTTCATCAAGACAGTTTCCTATTTTAAATAATGTATTTATCATACTGTGTATATAATGTGACAGTACTTTGTATCTTTCAGCTCACTAAGGTTGTCATACCGGGCTCTGTGTTAACACCAGCCTTCAGTCGCCTTTCGACGGTTCCATCCGGATGCTGAACAAGAAAGAACTGACTTTGTCCAATCGAATCCTGTAAAAAATGAAATAAAAAACTTTCTTGTAATCCGAAAACCCAAATAAAATACTGATTAATCTATATGACTGGCGTATGATGTTCTACAAATTCGTATGTCGATCTTTTTTTTACCACAAATCCAGATTACATGCTTTTTGGATTGGTCCCAGGTATGTGCATAAATAATTTTATAATTGGGCCTAAAGCTTAAGTTTTCTCTGTTGTCTGAATGTTTTTAAACTCCAATATCCATTCACGCAAAGAGTAAATGGTGCAACGTGAACTCACCCGCTCAAATAATAGCTTCAGTAAACTTTTGTGCATTCCTACCGCTGCCATTGCATTGTCATAGCGTGATATAGCAACTAATGCGTACTTAGCTTAATTTACATTGAACAGGGCTAAATACTTTTCTTGTTTTACTGCTGGCGTATGGTAGACTAGCCGCGGTTCAAATATCTGACAGTTCACTCTAAAAAAAACTCACAAAAAATGCCGATGTCCTATACACTGCACATTCGCTTCTGCAGTAGCGGCCGTCTGAACCACAACGCTAGGGTACACGATGGCCTCTTTTGGCTAATAATTCAGTGCAACGAGCGCATTGCACCGCTTGGTTTTATGAATAGTTATATTTTAATCGCAAGATAACAGGAAAATCATCTTTTAATTAACAATTATCACTTGAGCGCAAAGTACGTTTGTGCCATTACTCTAATTACTTAAATATTTTCGATCGTGTGAACCATACGATTATACCTGAGAAGATGTGTACTGTGACATATCAGCCATTATTTTGTACGTGATTTAGTTACCATCACAAAATATTAGATTTTTGCAACAAGGAGTACTCAGCTCACAAGAAAGCAACGGCGGGTGAGTAGTTGCGAGCATTTCTTTGACGTCAGTTCCTGTTTATGGCTGCAATGTTTCGTGCGTAATTTTTGAAGGTCTATTATCCATTGTATGTTTTTTTCATAATTACACATGCGTAATAAATTATAAACCAATTGCCACGAGAAGTATGTTATAATATACAACATAATTTGTATTCCGTACCCAAACGCCTCCGATAACAATGACCTGTTCCGATTATTACTATTAGGAACTGTGGACGTATGTAGATATTCACTGATGGATTATGATATATCCGCCCTATCCCGTTAAAGTTTGTCATGAATAAGGATTATCTTGAAAATGCTAACCTTTGCTTGTGATTTATTGCAATTTTTTTTGGGAGTCATCCTGCGGACCATACAACTCTGCGTTAGAAAGTTGGTGCACTACGATCAGGTCCACGAATTTTATAGTAGTGTAATACCTACTACACTGCCAGAAAGTTTGCTATTTTTGTGAAATTGCGAAATCACTCTCTATAACTATTTTATGCTAAGTATACATTAAAGTCCACTACTGTATGCAATATTTGCACAAGATCTTGGTCGGTGCTTACGTCCACTTAAAATCACGTACACAATGCAAGCTGACGATTTGAATAAGAGTTACGAATCGAAATTGCAAAAGGTTATTGGCTTTATGAATGAATAATCCACGATTGACATGTTTTTTCTTCGGTGTATTCAAAACAGCAGCAGATCCAATAACCTATTCCCTAAATTGTTACGTAATATTTGTGTTGACGGATTATGTAGACCTCGGAGTCGCATTTAACCGTTCTTTCTACGTTCAGGGTGCAGAAAAGCCAACGCAGCATTTCGTGTGAGTAACGTGAACCGCATGTCTATAATAAAGGCATGTAGCCCAAACTATAAGAACCCCCACATAGCGTTCCTTGGTAGCATGTGATAAATTTGTATAGCGAATAGTGTATGTATAATGTTACACCATTAGTTAATGTTAATAGACCAGTGTAAGGCAATTGTAAACAAAAGCTGATCTCAAAAATCTCAAGGGATTGATTTACTACAGAAGACTACTCGCTGGTTATTTTATATTTAACTACAACAAGTTTGATAACTTTTCTGTCAGTAAAACGGCAGAACACTTCTCGAAAGATCTTGCATAGCGCATTGAGA
Source organism: Varroa jacobsoni (assembly GCF_002532875.2). Classification (NCBI taxonomy): domain Eukaryota; kingdom Metazoa; phylum Arthropoda; class Arachnida; order Mesostigmata; family Varroidae; genus Varroa; species Varroa jacobsoni. The sequence goes on along the minus strand of NW_019213820.1, from coordinate 94,447 downwards.
TTATAACTGATTTAAGGCAGAATACCTGTGATTGTTCTCGTCGTTTACAATGACGAGAGATAACTCTGCTTTTATAGTGCATGTGATTCAGTGATGTTTTCTTTTAAGAAGCAAGGGTTAACACAGAGCTTCGGCTATCCTTCTAGCTCTGTGGAGCCTTTACCCAATAAAATTAAGTCCTATATCCTTCGAATTTAGATAAGAACCTACAAACAGGATTGGGAACATGATGGGGTATATATTCATAATGTACATTTTCCTTTTATTAACATTACACTATTACCTCGAAATTGAAAAACTTTTGAGCTACGTGCTCGTAACAGAAATTTGATTGGCAACCATTAATAAACCGCTCGATTATACTCCAAGAGACATGAGTTTAGAAGGATGAACATCTTTTAGTCTCAAAAATCAACGTGTAGTTATAATTATCTTCCTGGAAGGCCACAGCAATGCGGAAATTCATCGAAAGTTGGTCAACACATCAGGCAAAAAGGTCTGAAACGGAAACACAGTATGTAAATAGTAAAAAAAAAACAACGAGGATTGGAGTATTGAATAGGAGTAAAGAAGTGACCAGATACCAGGACTCGAAAGACAAAAAAGCATTGCGACAACCGAAAAGGCTTCTTGCAAAAGCAGAGTGTAAAGCCAAGGGCCTTGTGCTCGGCCAAAACTGACATTTTACATGTAACGTGTTATAGAAATATAATCCAAATACTGGAAGTGTGAAAACTGCGTAAGAAGTTGATCCTATGTGAATTCGTTTTAGGGCAGTTAGAAATACGCATGGTGTGTTCTACGTGCAGTTGGCGGAACTTTATCTATAAGAGACCCGCCTGGAGCTAAGGTTGCCATACACGAGGCATAGTTTAATTTCTACCTCTGGCCGGTAAAGGTCTAGGCCAGAGAAAGACAATGCCGTGAGAAGAAATAGGTTTTGGTGGCATTGTCGGGTAAGTTGACGTAGCAGTAATATTTACAACAGATATCAAAGGCATTTCCTACAACAAAATGCTCGCCGAACTTGAGGTAGCGGGCTGCATTCGCGAGCTCGCTATTTCAAGTTCTAAAGAGACTTATGGAGCGTTGGTACGCCAATAGGAAGCACGCAGTCTGGTTACTTGATGACAACGCTAGATCTTATTGCCATGCCTCAATTACTCCCTGGATTGAATAAAGATATGTATCCAGGTTGGCTTTAACCCGCTAATCCTCTTGATCTAATTTGTTTATGTCATTACAGGGCTCTCCATTCCCTGAAAAGGGAAACTGGCAGGAAAGCGTATTTCACTATCGCTTTTCTCCGAAAAGTTATAGGTTGAAGGATTATACATGGAGACGCGAGTGGTAGGTACTGGCTGCCAAGAAGCTGCACGGTCATCGGAGCAATTCCATACAAAATAAAAGAGAATACCTCTAACATATATTAAAAATCGTCATTCTAGCCCAATTAATTAAACGTTGCTTAATTTCAACGACCTGATTTTTAACAGCCTAATAGTTGACTAAATAGTAATGACAATGATGGTTACTTCTATATTCATCATCATAATCATATTTATGAGTACAATAAATAATAATAAATTAGTTGAGTTTGCTAGCATGCGTACGGGAGCGAGTAAACTCACCTGTCTTAGAAGTCCAGTTTTCTCCTCCCATATACGTTGCATCAACGGTTTTTCGGTTGTTGTAGTCCACATTTGAAGTGGGCGCATTAAGGCACCAAAAATACAGCAGTTAAGCACCAAACCTGTGACAAATATTCACAACAAAGGAAACAAAAATACGAAACATTAGAATGAAAAGTGCACGAAGCAGAATGAAAAGTATTTTTAGAATGCCGATACTAGTTTGAACTCAAACTAACTATGAAAACACAATACTGAATACCCAGTAGTGAGGTTCAGAGAAACATTCATAACGGTTTATTCGGGTTTGTATATTGTATGTATATGCTTATTCGCTTCCCAAAATCTATAATGCAGGGTGGCGAAAAAAGGTGTTGTATAGCTCGTAGTCAAACGCTTAAAAGGGAGCATTCTATGTACCTTTGACCTTCAACTGCTTCATACTCCTAATTAGCTCTCACTAATAAAGCCCTGATTAATAGGGACTTTATATGCTAAAAAAATTTTTACAGACATTTTTCCACTTTTCGAAGACAAACTATAAATAATTTTTAGCATAGTTTAATTTTTCATCAACAACTAATCATCATAGTGAACTCTTCGTGGAAAAGTATGCATGATTCGGGCACAGAAAAAGTCAGATGGTACCAGCAAGTGGAAACAGCCATGACGTCACGATTGCATATTGACAATGTCTATAATTGAAAGGGGGCAATTTTGATAATGTGTTGCTAAAAACAGGATAGCAGCATCAACTGGTGCTACTTCGAATAAGGGGACCTTCTTGTGTAACCATAATAGATGTAAGTTGAAAACTTTTTGAGTGGTTAGGAGCGTAATTAAATACGTCTTATAGAGTCAAACGTATATGACTCAAAAACGTTAGCGACGAAGTGGCAATCATATGGGGCAACCATCGGTGGAAAAAGCCAAAATTGAATTGAAATAATAAAAAAAATACAAATTATTAGAGTGATCCATACATAGGCAAGGCAAAGTCCTTTTTGGAAGAATTCTGGACTACGGCTAAGCCATGACAAAAAAATAATTTAAAAGTAGTTTTGCGTTCTGGTGTTCCATTGAAAGGCGTACCATTCCGAATAAAAGGTCTGGGAATAGTTCGGTAATCTGTATGTCTTTGCAAGGGTTCAAATAAAAAGTTTTTTTCTTTTCGGCTTTTTTAGTACTTAGTGCCACAACTTACGGACAAAATCATAACTATCTTATGCGCCGTTTAATATTAAGCCTAAACACTTTATGAAGGCCGTCGATTTTGCCTTTAGGCCATACCGTTGCATAACTAAATTCTTTGACACAATAAAGCGGCTGCCGGTTTTTACGTTTATTAGTAGGTTATCCGTTTAAGTCGCCTACCAGAATAATTTATTTAAAAATCTCCCATTAAACAAAACAATAGTTTTGTTAACTCTTAACACACCCCCTAGCAAAAAAGAAAAGTTGGATTACAGAAGACGGGGCTATCTAAAATTAAATCACAGTCATTCCTGTGGTTACGCTATCAGCAAGCCGCTCTCCCCGATTCCCATAGCCCTCTCTACAATAGTCGGGCTGACCCAAATTAGAAAAAAAAGTAACATCTTTATCCTTCCTTGATGGTACCAAAGTACATCACAATGTCAACAGAGACTTAGAGAAACAAAATTATACAAGTGTATCGTGAACCCGTTTGCATTACGATGATTAAATTAAAGTCTGAATGGCGTATTTTTTTCTATTAATACGAATAACATATCACACTATTGTATAATGGCAACTATTAATCTGCCACTACTGGTCTAGATACTCAAATATTACACATGGCCAATCCGGTAACTTTGTACATGATTCTGCGTGGCTTGTTGGAGTTCCAGTGTGCTTGGCCGAGCGGTGTGTGCGTTGGAGGCGACCGATCAGAGCTGACAAGCTGTGTTTTGGATACAGGTTACAGGTTACAGGGATACAGCGCGAGTCTGTTTTATTCTTTTACACTTTTTCTTTTCACTCTTATCTGAAAAGAAAGGGCTAAGGCATTCTTGGCGGAACAGCTCCTTTCGGGAGTGCCAAACATTAGTGGCATTACAGAGTAGTGCTCAAAAACACCACCAGGGTCAGCATTAAAGAGGTATTGACTATTAGGATGCTTTCCGTACTGTTATCGTGTGCCCGAAGTCAGAAGAAATCAGCGTGAAAATTAATTTTGTCAGGAAAAATGGACTACGATTTTGCCATCAAAGTGTAAGACCAAGTCGTATGGTGGGTTTATTTTTGCAGCTGTAGTGTTTAAGATTCTTAACACATAGCCGACCTGTCAGCAGTGTGTCGGAGCCTATTGTAATAGTGGTTTTGCGAGATGCGGACCTCTTCTTGTGTGCGAGTAAAGCCGGGACTATGTTACGTGCTAAACTGCATCCATCAGATTTCATAATTTTTTCTACAAAAAAACCCTTTAACCGACGAGTAGATTAGCTGGCAATTTCTAGCCTCCCAGCTTCAGATAGCCACGGGTTTTTGTTCCATACTGGCAACTCGAACTGCAGACCTAAAGGCTCGCACGCATACCTCAGACGCTAGAGGCTCGACCACTTGGCTAAACAATGCAAAAACGGGAAGGTCAATGGTGGCTCTGTTTCAAGTGAGGACCATTAGACCACATTTTGAAAACCATCCAGGAGCCACCATCCACTGCTACGAATACGTGGAGGGCAATTGCATAAACCATTCTATAACTTGGCCGATTTTTTAAAAGCTTTTAGAAAGACCGGCTGACTACCCAGGTAGAGCGTGTCCAGCGGGATAATTTTTACCATATTTTGAGGTATGGAAACATCCTCAGATAAGTATGCGCAATCAAACGATGGAGATAGCCCTGACGAACCTGCTCAAAATATAAGCGCTCAAGAGTCGCTTGAATTCTATTTCTGAAAGTACAAGAAACCATTTAATGCTACACTGGATAAAAGAAGACAATCTGACGGTTGAGAACAGGAAAGCCGACCTTCCATCGCGACATGTAGGAATCACATGTACAATGATTGCAGATTGTAATCTGCAATCAGAGCCGACTAACGAATGACAAACACTTACAAATAAGGGTAACACTTGAGTCACTGCTCACCTTTTGCTAAACTTTTTTTAACATCAGGCCCGAGATGCGGAAGAGTTCATAAGCGTCATGATTAGAACGAAAATCTGACGGTCCTGCTGAGTTTTAATAAATCATGACCAAACCCTGCGAACGGGACTGTCTGCCTGTTGGTTATTCTAGGATTACTATTAAGATCCTGAAATGCCAGGACTTTGCACAAAGTTAGGGAACGAGAGCCATCAGGAACACTAGAAATTACATAGAAACAATACCTAACTTAGTTCTGTGTTATTAGCAATGGCAACGCGCTCTAGTACTGGTGATTGCTAGTAGCATGAGGAAATACTAGAAAGACTTTCTTAAACAGCTAAAAACAAATTCAAGTAAAACATATAGAATAGTCCGGAGCAAGAAAAAGAGTACATCCGTCTAACTAGAAGAGGATAAACACGCTGAGTAAGTTACTTTTAATATAGAGGATTTATTCTTGCGCGTATTATGAAGAGCTATAGACGGCAATGTAACCGAAAGACTGGATATAGGCAGTCACAGCTGAAGAGGTTCCTAGGTGTCAAAAAAATCAAGCCATAAAGAGCCTCTGAATTGGATGATTTGATTGGAATACAGAGGGTGCTCTAAATCTTCAAGAAATTCCTGTATATAGTAGCAGCAACGGCCACTAAGCGGCTACACGTGTAAGAAGATCGGTTTCCGGAAGAGCGGCAAAACGACAGATATTGTGCGGACTCCAAAAGCGGCGAAAGCTACAGCCTTTTTTGTCTATCAGTGTATTAGTCGAAAGATTCAAGTCCTACGGAATGGCTTACAAACTAGTGGTTCTAGTTCTGGTCGGAAAGTTTTAGACGATCTGAGTGCTCACGAGAGAGTAACATTTAAAAACATGGCTTTCGTGGCTCGAAGAAATTTGAAAGAAAGATCGCCTAGAAAGCATAGTGAGTTACCAATCTTGCTGAAAAGTCAGGTTCTCACTTATGTGCTTTCACCGATATCAAAATGAGTAATCGATTTCGAAGAGAGGTAGACTTTCTTCTGTTGCAAATGATAACGGGCTATGGGAATTTCTAGACGTATCTACATAAAATCGCCAAGGTAACATTAAACAACCGCATCTATTCTTCATTTATTTTTATTTATATTTTATTTATTTATATTTATTATATGTATCATCTTCATTTATTTATATTTAACCTAGAAAATGTAGAACCACCGCAACCTTAAAAAACTTTAGTGAATTATATTCCTTTTAAGGCCCTTAAAAATCCTTTTCTATTTCTATCGCTTTTAACAAATATCTTTAGGACACTCTGGGTCACAAGAAATATTGTATAAAATATTCATGTTAAATACTTATCTTAAATAACCGAGATTCTATAGTAATGAACCTTTAGAAACGTCATCATCATAATCACAAGCAGTAACTTATATAACTATATTCCTAGAACTCCCGTCATAGGATGATCGAGCAGTATTAATAAATCTACCATAACGATAGAATAGAATATAACTGTATTTTACATCTAATTTCTCAAATATGTCTGTAATCCGGAATCTAAGCACTTGTTGGAGAAATCCTGCTTCAAAATCCATGTAAAGGCAGTTTTATCGGGCTTTTCTTTGCAGAAAATCGGATAAGACCAGGCACTTGACATATGTTTTAATAGCTCTGTGTTCACTCATTTCTGCATTGCCCAATCAGTTTTATAACTAAATGCATATAAAGTTTTCCTAAGTTTAATAAAATATGGTTTTTCGGTGTTGCAAGGCTAAATGTCATTAAAACGCACGTTGTGACTTAGCGATTCCAGGTACGATCTATCTAAATTTTCTAGGCATTTTATCATTTTTGATTAAAAAAAATATATACATTTCTTGTAGTGATAGATTTAGCATTTTATGCATACCACTGGGTGAAAATTATTCATTTCATTCGGTTCGTGGCGGTTTCCCCAAGTATAATATTCATTTTGAATTATAGTACTTAGTGACTTTATCTGCATTATAGCAGAAAAAGTATGTTTACATTCTAGCTTTCCGATCAACCTCTATTTTTGAATACGCTAGATGTAAAGGTTTAAGACGCCTAAATCCTCGTAAAAAAGGAATCCTCACATATATCGATTTTGTCATCGTATTAATCTCTTTTGAGGTTGGATCTTCTTCAATCTACACGCCTTTTACTACATGATTTTTTTTAAATAAGTACTTTTTTGCTTTGTCCAATTGCATTTTGTTACACTTAGACTTCAAATCGCTGTGCTATTGTAAGAATATCATTCCATGTCTTACGAGTCCTTATTTGTTGAGAGATCTTCCGTCTAGTCGAGGAATCAAACGCGCTGTTCAATGAATTTTCTCCTTTTTTTAATACGATTAAATTATAATGTTTAGCATGTTCTATGAAAGTAGCAACAAATACTTTAATTGCTTGTGTTTTTTTTGGCGGGTCATTTTGAGTGTGCTTTTCTTGAGAAATTTCTTTATGGCACTAAAGAAAAGTTAAACCTGTGCGTGTGTAAGGCCAGTAACGGCTTTGTAGACATACATACATATAATCTAATTTGCAGTTGCTGTCTGGGCTTGAGTGTATAATAAGCAGATCACTACGTTGCTCTGCAGTGTATTATTGTAAATAAAAAAATTGAATCAACGCTATCTGTTGCAGATACTCCGTGCCTTTGTATCTTTACCAAGTATTGCGTAAAGAGCTTTCGGTTGTGCTAGTTCAATCATTGTACTGTAGATTAATCTTTCGAATTTCATGTCCGAGGAATAATTGTATTATACAGTAGTCGTCTCCTCTCAGCTTCTCCTCAACCTTCGCAGCCGTTTGAAGATCATCTCTATGATGGTTATCTCATTCAGCCTAAAGCAAGTTTAAAATGGGATATTTATTTCTATACGTCATTAAGGTATTATAAATAAACTTTCTAATCGGCAGACCCAAAGTAAATTAGGTTCTTTGATATACTGAAGGCAAGTATGACTCAGAGTCTTTTTGATAATTATGGAAGCTCCTAACAGTAAATTACCTTTTTTTATGAGAAAACTGCAGAACTCAGCTTTGAAGCTGTATTAAAATCAGTAAATGCGGGTATAGCTGTTAAAAGCCAGTACTGAACTAGTGCTGCTTATTTATTCGAAACAAGTATTCAGGGTTGCTGGAGACCAGTTGCTGACCAAAAGAAGCCCCAATAGATTGTATAAGTATAAAGTGGAATGATGGATAATAGAGTTTGTGGAACTAGAATGTAACATAGCACACACAGATAAGCAAGTATTATTGCGACGGCTAGGGCTATCAAGTGAAACTGATTAGCTTGCTATTCGAGAAATCAAAAAGAAAGTTAATTTAAAAATTAAGTAGCGCACGTCATGAATATCATCCAGAGTACTATTATGATATTTACTGGATCAGACTCGACTGCCACATTTGCACTTAAGGGATTGATCGTCGTGGCAAACTATTTGTAATTCGCAATTTCTTTTATCCTAGAAAATGTACAAAGTATTTCAAAATATTTGTTTGGATTAAAAAAAAGCAGATTAAGTTGGTTTCGTTTTTAGGCAGAGTTTAGCTGATGTTTGGAACACAATTTTGATTGAATGCTGGTTGCTAGGTGTCTTTTGTAAACCTTACAACTGTCTTCAAATTAGAAGATTACGTACGAGCACAAAGGTTTTTAGTATGTTCTGAGAAATGTCTACCCAAAGAAAGACACCAAACCATGGAACGCATTTATAAGTCTCTATTTGCTTTTTTGTTGTTACAGATATTATACAAAAAATCGAATGCTAACCCGACAACACTTCAATACTTTTTGGGCAAAGGCCCGTCACGAATATTGGCTTACTAATAGCTGAGGTTCCATAAAGCAAGAATGACACCATTAGATATAAGAGAAATCGCGGGGATTATTAATTGCAAACAGTTTTCGGAGAGAGACGTTTTTAAAGCGGTTTATGTCCTGTGCTCTACCGCATGACAGATTCGCTTGCAGTTATCTACAGCTTTTAGGCGCAGTATCCTCTGCCCCTACAGATCATGTTTTTCCTGACAAATTTACGGTTATCCAAAAGTGCATACCTCACATATCTCGCATATCAGCAGTGTCCAGAAGTCCTTTCCCACAGAGCCTAAAACTTCTCGCGTACAGTCTACCTAGTTTGGAGCATTCACGATTACGTCATGTGAACTGTTAACGAAAATTATCGATCTTCTAAGCTCTAAAAAAAAATAGAAGAGATGCGACGCACCCTCGATAAAACCAGGCTTAATTTTTACTAAAAGGCCTTTTGCTCTCTGTAGCGAAGCGAAATGAAACTCATCGAAAAGCAAGCTCACTAGTAACTCACTATTAAAGCTCACAGAAACAGACAGTAACTGAGTTTCTGGATTGCGATTAGCTGAAGTGCGGCAGAGAGAAAAAGTGAGTATTCGAGAAACATGAGTTACCATCCAGTGATACCCATATTCGGTTTTTGTGAAGGTCAACTGACACTTTCGCCATCCAATGATACTTTCTACTGAAAGGTGACCAATAACAATTCCATTCGCTTTTTGGCAGGCGTTCATATTTTCATGGGTAAAGCACTCATCTACTTTCACTACCAAATTTAATGGAGAATCCGTTAGGCTTTATCCTGCTCGGCTTTCCTATAGATTCTCAGGTTAGCTCTCTCCCACCATGACCTGAGCGCGTTGATATGTTGCAATAGTGTATCCATAATAAAGTACTGAGTAAGAGATATGCTGAATTTCGCTCTCTGCTTCGCGATTTTCGCGAAAAGCTGATCATTATCAACAACTAAGTTGTGTGTGTTTCTGTCTTTACAGCAAGATATTTACTTGAATATCGTTCCTTGCCAGGTAAACAACAACTGACGAAACTGATTTGTGGGCAGTGATCCGGAAGAACACGTAAACACAATAAACTGCACTCATTCGGGTAAAAAGGTTTTCGCCCTTTAATAAAACACAACTAGATTTTTCCTTGCAAATGTTTACTGGTCCACGACGCAACCTGGCCCGGTGGCCACCTCCAGCTCTTCCTCAAACGCCCGTACTTTTCGACCTCTTTCACTTCGGATTAGTTGCGTCGAACCCACATAGATAATTCTTAACCATTAAGTTCAAACAAACAACTTGTCATTGTCCTTGTTATTTATTACATAACTAAAATGAAGCAGATCTATTCGGACTTGTTGGCAAGGAAAAACTAAGTCCACAACGACTCGTTTTGTGGTTACGTGTTCATCTTCAAAAAGTCATGAACAATGTTTCAGTCATATATTCTATTCTGCTATTCTGAATAAATCATTTTCGTTTTTTCACAGACAACAGATCTAAAAGGTCATATTAGTTACTGTCGACTTAAGGTAAATATGCACTTCCGTGCTCCTTAGTTCGGAAATTGTGTAATGGAGTGCATGAGTTCTTTTAAGTACCTTAAGAAGACACTGCCATTTACCAACGCTCCGGTAGTGAGAATATTCTACACCGAACAACGCGAGTGCGAATCGCCGTAAATTGCTAACGTAGAAGAGGTGTTCCATTTGGCAGAATCTTCTTTACGATTGTAATAATATTTTTAAATTATGCCAAATAATACAAAAGATGTAATTGAATAAGACACAATGTTGGTTGATAAAACATATCTACTTGTCTGTCAAAGCTACTTTTGAAGACTTCTCGAGCAAACCCGTAAACAATCGGTCATATATATAAAATGATACCATATTTTCTTAAAATACAAAATAATTATTAATAATGGTCCATGAACTAATAACAGTAAGGAGTCTTTCCTTTAGAGGTTGGTCCTATTAAACTTTTCATGCAAGCTCACAACCGTATCCTTCACAAGCTCAAACTACCGTATCTTTAAAAACGCTCGCAGCTACCATGTCATGTTTACGACGTAGCTTATGTACACTTAGCTGTCAAACGAACACAATCTTTAGTTTATCTCTAAGACGAATTTCCTAATAACAAACACCCTTAATGTCGAATGTCAAAAGTGATTATCAGATTTTGTTTATTTAGGGCCAGCTCATTTGGCATTCCACCAAATTCCTTGAAAATTTGTGGAACCACTCAACTCGCTGTCTCGAATAAACGCACAATAAGTTTAACGCCAGAAATATAAATGTATATAATAAATATTTATAAAGTGCGATTTACATTTTTCGTCCTTGCTAGTGGCGGATTTCTTCCTTAAGGCAAATTTCAAAAGGTGCGACTATATAGAGAACACTTATTTTTTATTGCGTTCCATCAAACTTTTGTTGAACGATAAAGAAGCAAAATAAAAAGGTAATTTTTCTATCACAGTAGAGTCAGGACGACTGGGTCTATACGGGCTACTGCATTTCGAGCATCTGTAAAACCGAATGGCGGCGATACGAATTTTGCAGAAAAATGAAAGTAGGTGGCTTTAGAATAGTACTCAGATTAGTAGGAATACTATCTACGTCAAGTTGAACTAAGGTATCGTATTTTCACACTTGTTATACTATATATTATTGATGTCAACAATCTGTTGTATGTGGTTGCTTCTTAAAGGAAGTTTGACGATTCCATTACCATAACGCATCGTTAGGCCAGAAAAATATGTGTACATATGGACCACACTGTGGATTATTACGATCGGAGTTCACCATGGATTAGAATCACGCATATAGTTATCAGTATAGCTAGTTAATCATCATTGTTATACGGGTTTCAGCACAATTAAGCTGGCTTTGAAGAACGGTGTGCACCTTGTTGCTGTTTCTCCTCACTTCTCGAACCAAATATAACCTATAGATGCGCTAGTTTGAGCACATAAACCCGGTTTCACAGTGCATAGCGGATCTTCATGTAATCTTAGAATAGATAAACCATAATTTTTAACCTGCCTAACCCGACAATAGATATTTATAAAGCATCGTCTTTATTAGCCATAATTTAGAAGGAAAAGCATTGTTTCTTTTTGTTTCGTTAAATGATTGACGACTTCGCATAATTGAAGAACCATGTAACTTCAGTGCTATCCCGTATGACCTCACCTTGTAGGGCTAATGGCACAGGTGTCTTCAGTTGATTTTCTTGAAAACGAATGAATTGTAGTGCCCCATTTAGGTCGCTTAATAGAAAAATCTTAGACGGAAAGATTAGTAATTTTTTTCCTGTGGCACCAGTTGTTTTGAACGATAGCGTTGAGCAAAGTATGATCCATACAGCACCACGTTCCCCTGTACAAAGTAACAAAATATCATAACATATTACCGAATCGTCGCGTCCGCTCATTGGTTGTGACAATTTTCTAAAACGATTTTAAGTCTACCGATTTTAACATAGTAATAACCGACTAGTACAAACTATGCCAAAGTTTCGGTTAGTGTCCTGAACGAACGTTGCAATTGGTTCGTTTTTCTCCTTAGAGGACGCTAGCGGAGTTGCACATCTTCACCGAAGAAACAGGGCACCGCTATGTAGACATCTATTTCAGAGCATCGTCTATCAAGAGGTTAGGGTGAGAGACGTCTTGAGGTACCTATTGAGAAGCTTGTCCAGACCGGTTGCTTCGCTGGCCTGTAGGATCTTGAGGGACTATAGAATTTGCCGCACAGGTAATTCCATCACCGTCCCCTCAGAGCTCACAGCCGTTGTTGGCATACCATCATGCAACGTACCATATCAAATGTAACAAACACCTTGTCTAAATTGACGATCAAAAAGATCATGCACTTTATAGAGCGCATGGACAAGTTCTGGTGTGTTCATCATCCATTCACCACCCCTTTTGGTGAAATGCATACGTTTTACGATATACCGTTTTGAGAGAGATTACAAAAGTGTGTGCTGCAAATTGTACTTTCGGCAAAATTGTTTTAAGGTTTTGTTTGGGATATACAACAGTAACCTAACTTATTTGGATGCGCCCGGCTGTACGAATGATTAAAGAATTGTGATAAGCTGCTGAGCGTAGTCTTCCGCCTTGATTCCGCCACGCTGAGTCCTGAGGGGACCTCAAAAATGCTTTTAGTCTTCAGCTGCTGTAGTAGTGCTGAGTTTTTGGTTGCCTTTCTAAGGGTCTTCCGTAGCACAAAGTCGATCGCAAGTTATTTTTTTAAGAAAAACCGATATGTTTTTGTGTCAATTCTAACAGCTAGCCAACAGATGATGGATTTCTGATGTATTCTTCATCAACTGGCATGAAAGTGGTTTCCACTAAAAAGATTCAGAGTATTGGTACAGATACGCAAATCTTATGGGAAAATTATTTACTTTATACTAAAGTATTGCTTATATTACTAAAAAAACAAACGCTGTACAACTTTATCGTACAACTGCTCATATAACTGTAAGCAGGGGAGATTAGAATATAGTAATCCCTTTCTCCGGTCCTTCCAGACTACCCGTGTTGAGGTTCCTGCTATGTTGGCTGGAAATTCTTGAAACACTGTTAGACAACTTTAGTGCCAAAGTTTGATGTGAAAGAGAGAGCTTAGAATCGGAAGCTAAGTGAAGTCAGTCGAATTTTATTTATTTACGTTGGCTAGTAGTGCTCAGGAATTTCATAAGTACAGTCCAGTATCCCAATATTAGAGAAAGTGCATAGGGCCGTTTAAAACACTTTGCGTCATACAGGTTATACGGGTGTTGTTGAGCTTGTAAGACTAACTTGAGAAATTTTCAAGGTATTTTAAGGTTGAGATCAGGAGACAATGAGCGGGATGGTATCTATAACAATTTCCCTTCCTTCAGGAACACCTATATATGTCGTAAGGTTAGCGAAAATTTGGTTTCCTATAGATTCTGTGGTAGAATGCATGCACGGTAAAACGAGTGATGACATCCCAGTTTAGCTGGTTCGTTTCTCCCACTCTTTGTTGCTCATCGCACTCGAAACAAAGAAATCCCAAATAATCTACACAGGTAATAAGGTTCGTTTTGAAAGCTTCCGTTGCTGGGGGTTTAAAGCGACGACGCAAGTTCTCGGACAGTAGTCGTAAGTCGAGTAGAAAATATATGAGGCCATTTCGGGTTTACTATGCGTCATTCCAGTGTTTGAGGAGTGAGACTTTGACGCAATTTATTTATTCGACGTTGTCTACTGTAACATTCTTTTAAATGAAACGTATACTATACGTTGAGAGCGGGACTACTTTGGGGTAGGCCAAGCTGAAAGCGGTTGCGAGGGACAAGCGATGACGATTTGATCGCCCATGTGGTCAACACTGCCTAGCTGCATCTTTCGCTGACGTGCACAGTAAAACTCTGCCGTTCGCGGAAAAAAGCAGTCTCAAGTACGAACACCGGTCTACATAAACAAGGGGCAACCTGGCGAGGTACAAGGTGTCAGTGGCCCCTGTTTTACTTACCGTTCTAAACTTCATCGTTTCCATCTGAATCAGATTTACAATCAGTCTCAAATCGGTGACGGCCGCGTGGAATCGGCCTAAAGTTTGCTGTGCTTGGCACCCGTTCGGCCCGCATATACGCTAAGTCACTTGAGTATAAGATAACTTCAACTAGGCGCTCTTATTTCATAGGAAGCCCGTTAAAAAGGGTAGAGAATAAAAGTGGACTTAGGTTGTCCCGTGAGCCATGCCACTTATTTTTATGAAGAGCGGGAGTTTGGCCACTCCGTCGTCGATTATCATTCTGTTTTCCTGTAGAATCGCAGCGAAAAGATTATGCGCACTCATATGAGCTTTTATTTCGGCCAGCATAAACATAACCTTGTTCCTAAGTTTTGTTACTACCTCAAAATACATGTACAACGTATGTATGAACACCGTGTATAACAGAGTGCGTGGCGTGGCTAGAGCTTTTACAACATCGGTCATCAGAATCCTACACGCCGTTTCTGTGGAACGTTCTTTCCAGAAGCTATGTTCGTCCATTGTGATGGCGCGTACGCTTTCTACGTAGCTGCTCTGTCTTTTAGTCAGCAAACCGGAAAACAGCTTATAATAAACACTTTCCTTCGCTGTTACCCACCATGATAACGGCGTGTTTAGGACGCTCTTTTGGTTAGAAATCACTAACAGGGTAGCATTTAGTCAGAAGGCTTAGAGTATACCAGTACGGGAACGTTTATTAAACAATGCACTCCAATACAGTGCCAAAAGGTTAGCGCATTCGAGATATTTGTTGCAGACCCTATCTAAACCGATGACTTTATTAGCTCCCACACTGTGAGGTCATGTTGAATGACATCGTGTTGTACGGAGATTTCCTCTTTTTATACTGCTCCGGATAAAAGTATCGCGCGCAGTATCGTATCCCCTGGCGCAAACATCCTTGAAAAGTGATTTACAAGGGCCTAGGAGCTAATCGGGAAAGAAGTCAAGCACATGAGCATTGCGGTACATTAGCGGCGACTAAATTGATCTCCAGTCGACGCGGGTACTGTTGGCTTTGTGATGCATATATTTTACGACAGATCGTGTTAAAAACTGGGGATAAAAAGTAAAAGTTTCGTTGTACCTCGGCCATAAGCCTGAAGGTAGGCCATAGGCTTTCCGAACACGGCTGTAAGTATAGTTGAACCACGACCCACGTTTACGCAGTAGGCGGGGACGGAAAGGCTGTACTGTGGACTGTAGAATTCCAACAACATACTGCGTTCAAGTATCGGCATTCACCACGCCCAGTGCAGGGAAAACTTTGCAGATGCATTGCAGAAGCTTGTCTACATTGTCGCAGTGAAGCCTAATGTTGGACAGTCCGCGCAGGTGCAACTTAGTGAGGTCTATCGTCATTGGTATATGGGCACGAATACTTGCACCTTCTGACAGAAAATGATTTTCACGTTGAAACTTTATCCTATCTCTGGTCACGTTCGTCCCAAAGATACCAAAAACCAAACTTCCTGCATATCCTAGGAAAGTCGGTCCCGAAATGGAATTGACTTCCCAGGAATCAAAATCCGCGACAGTGTAGAGCAGGGCCCCTCACAGTTCCACTATGTAAAACTTACCGTTTTTTTTTAAAGTTAAAAGAAATTATTGTTTTGGGAAAAAATTTAAAGGGAACCAGTTCGTTTACTTTTTTCAATTAAATAACGCATTAAATCAGCATTATTTTTTATTCCTGTGGTTTTTCGACACTCAAAAAATGAAGCACGTTTAAGGTTGCGTCAATAAATGTCTGTATTTTTCCGAATTTAATTGACATTTTTTATTTTCTGTTCTTTAAAATTTAGAGCGAAAGTAACCCTGTCTCAAATTGAAGTATACTTTCACTGTAAAAACTCAAAAAAAACAAAAAACCCGTTAATATAATAGTTCGGATTATTTTTGTTGGATGGACACGGATGGTGTGAATTTTTGATTCCAGAGTAACCTACTTTAAATGCTATAGAACTATGATTATTTTACATACAAGCTCCTTAACCAATGAACAAACGGAAGTAAAGCTTTCAACAGATAATATTTTTATCATACTGAAAAAAATACGCGGACAATTGATAAAACTTCCCGCCTGTTTGAGCTTTTGACAGGTACGGAACACAGCTTAAAAGTTATTTGTTCGGTATAGGAGCAGCGCGTAATAACATGTGACAGACCTTTACACAATATCGACCTTGTTTGCATATGAGTTAGATCGAAAGTCAAACAGGTTCTTCGAAAAGTTAGTAAAAGAAATTGAAAGTTACGAAAATACTTTTCAGCAAGTATAAGTGTTATCTCTCTCTCATCGTTGAGAAGTTATCTTATGACTCTAATTGAAAAGGAGAAACCTGGTATGAGCTCCTCTCAGGTAGTAAAATGACCACTGTTATCAAATGGTGTGAACAAATAGATCAGCTGAAGGTGTTTGTGATCTAAGAATGAATGGAATTGATACATACAGCATCACATAATGTCAGATTATCATTTGGTTCGATTTTCAAAAAAATTTATTCAAAAAAAATACTTGTTCTTTTTTTTATTTAATACGAAATGCATAGAGGTACATATATATCGAAAGCACAGACAGTGCTTCCTGCAGTGATGGCAGTATAGATTTGGTAGAACATAAGATTAAGGCAACTGAGAATAACAGGCGACACAGCATTCGATAAATATTTTTAGAAAAACAATATTTCATCATATATTATAAGGTAAAGCAAAAAAATCTAACCAAACCCAGCATTTATCGTACAAAAGTTTACAAATAAAATGGAATCACATTCTCAGATTTAGAAATAGAAAGAGATATTGTAGCATACACTGCAATATATCACTTACCAGCAAGGATGAGCAACGCCCCACGCCATGCAAAGATCTCCAGTAGATATTGAACCAATGGTGCAAACACAAACGCTCCCAATCCCGATCCGCAGACAGCAACCCCAGTTGCTGTGGCACGCTTATGTGAGAAATACTGATTCACTGAGATGATAGCTGGCAAGTAGATCAGGCTGCAAAACGTAAAAATCTAAATTAATGATAATGAAATCTCACAAAAAAGCCTCTTTACAGTTGAAGATATATAATTTGACGTCTGTTAGAGCAGAAGGTGTACAAATTATCACAATGACGAACGGATTTAACTGCTCAACACAACAATACTTTCTTATGTTACCACAGCATTATGTCTATAATGCAATAGCTAGAGCAATAACTAATATGCTTATTCATATGGTTTCATTGACCAACATCAAAATAATTCAATTTAAATTTGATGTCGCAAATGTTTGAATTAGTGACCTCCTAGTAGCAAATGTCGACAACTTGCTTCACACATGAAAGAAAACGGTTGCGTAGAGTTCTTCGCGGTAATTAATTTCTTGAGTTTTCACCATTTCACGATTGATGGTTTTCGCTTGAAGATATAATCTTCAATGACCCTCCAAGGGTGAGGTACGGTGATCATAGTGGCGACTTTACTAGACCACGCGAACTTATCTATCTGTTTGGCAACTCTTCGCAAATCCACTACTATGCCTCTGGAGCACGCATGGCTAGCGTAGCGCCGTACCATCTTGTGGAAAGAAAAAGACGTTGCTCTTATGTAGTTCTTTTGATCAGGACAGGATGATATTGCGTAGCATGCACAGCTACAGATCTTCTGTAAGACTGGTATAAAAAAGACAAAGCCGATCACGTGTATGGAAGGACAACTCAGGCATCAACCCCAAACTCATTCGGCTGCTTTCCTAACCTTTACTTTTCTCTACTTCCTAATGTATACTGGTCATAGATGCGTCGATTTGCAGCCTATAAGGACTTGAAATTACCTTCATCTTAACGCATTAAGCCTGTTATCATTTTGCCTTTATTTATTCAAAGCAACTTTACAGAATTCTTCATCGATCTGGATTATGCTTTAGTAAGCCATGAAGCATTCTCGGCCAATACCTTTCAAACCCAATGTCCGCATTATATGCTGTAAGGAATTCTGAGATGTAGTTCAAGAAATGTTTTGCATGTGTATGTTCCAGAATTTTAAAGTAATACTTGACTTACAAACATGCGATTTTTCTGGCATAGCCATTGTCAGCCTATCATTTCTCGGGGTCTTGCAAGAGATCTAAGTTCAAAGTTGTCGTCTATTGTTTACATTGGACACAGTTTCAAGGATTTGACTCCACTGTTGGTGGACCAACGTCGGCATATTTCGTATTCCAGTATTGTTTGATGATTCACTTCCATTTATTGTTGGTCAGAATAATGTTGAAATATTTAGTATGCGAAACAAAAAAAAACAAAAATAGCACAGAGTAGTGACACTAGAATCCCGGATTAGAAAGCAGAGTGCAAAAGTCTGTCGTCTATACGCTGGTGCTCTTCTCGCCTTTCTTTAAACATTAAAATTTTCTCTTAATGTTTATATTTGACTGGATATATGGGAAAAGCAATAGGCTTAGATTTCAGATGACCGTCAGGGTGACGCCTAACGCCTGTCGTATGAGATGGTATTAGGCCTTCTCATATGGTTGATACAATAGGCTATAGGTACCTGTGTAAATTCCTTATACTCCGTTGAAATAAGGAATCACGCAGTTTACTACATTACCTACGACATGTTCAACGAGAAATTGTATCCAAAGAATTTTACGACGGACGCGCAATATACGACTGCGCAAGATTCGTAAACCTTTAGCATAGAATTTAAAAAGAACGGAAATCTTTGGCCATAGAGATACACAAGCATATATGCGACATATTCGGAACATATAATATTAAAATTGTTGATTAATTAGATAAGATGGATAATGAATTTTCAACATGTCCTCTAGTATGCTCATACATTACTATGGCCGGAATATAGAAATGGAATCAACATATAAACAAATGTCCTGCATATTTAAATTGCAACCACTTATTGGCGTGAAATTAAGATTTTTCAACTGTCAAAGAACTTTTTTTTATTTTTTATATTCCTATCACAGTCATTTGTACTCTACAATAATGAGAATATAGTAATAGTAATATGGCGCAAACAAGTATCCTGTAAGTTAAATTTACATTTTAGTATTAATAATTTGTGTATCTCCTTGTACTAAAAAATGTGAGATGAAATTCTTCAACTGTATGAGGATTTTTTTGCTGCTGATAAAGGATTTTTCTTCATAGCATTAAGAAATATTTTTCAAAGAATTTAGCCTCACATTTTATGTTTAATTATAACACACCTAAGAGCTATTTCTTTACTTAACAAAAACCCCAGTATCTCACACGAATTCTAGCAGCGAATCGATTTATACATTCGGTGTCAACCTCTATAACATTCTCCCACCTCTTAACTAATTGATTTATTCTTTCTTGTTAAACCAGGTTTGATGTTGAAAAGCTCGTCAGTCAGATACGGAAACGCCTTCTTGAGTCAAATGAAGGATTATTTATTTTAACTGCCAGTAATCAAAAAAGGTGGTGGTTTACAGCGAAAGATTTCAAAAAAATTATGGATGCAAAAGAATAACTCATTAAAGTAGTTGGTAGGCGGGTATCACAGTCGTTGCCATGCGCGGTCTGACATTGTTTTGAAGAAAAATCACGCTGCGTCATCTATCGGACTTCTCTGTTGGGTAGTTTTATTTAATCGATACAATTCAGCCATGTACAAACCCTTGTTGACCATCTTATCCTTCTAAGATGTTGCTCCGTTTAAGGCCTTTCCAATCATACGAAGCTTAGTCTTTTTGGAAAGGAGAGCTGGTTCATTTCTGAGGCTACACGTATTTCTTAGAACTACCTATTCGCCCCCTTTTTTATCTTTATCTATGTAAACAATTAACACCACTTTTTGTCACTAATAACAATGCGGCGTATCAATACGTTAACGTCTCCACATGATTTTCAGTAAGCAAAATATGTTGCGAAACAATAAACTTTTCCTTGTGCTATTAATTTAGTTCATATGCAGCCGCCTGCTTGAGTAGATTTTCAGATAGAAGGTGTCTGTCAATATTTATGGCTGTGGTACACCTGTCCAATTCACAAATTGTTTGTCGACTGCCGTCCTTCAAAGGTGTCTTTAGGGTGCTCTGATCGCCCTCAACAGCTGATCAACGCCAAGTGTATGCTCCACCTTCAGAATGGCTCCTTAGATTGAAATTCACAGGCCAGTTTTCCCGGGCGTGGGGTTTATCCTGTACCCAGCAGGAATGCTTTCTGTAGAATCGAAGTACACAGGAAATTCTTCACCTCCCAATCAAAAAACAAATTCACTTGTTGTAGAAAGGATAATTGGAACGTATCAAACGGAACTTCAACATTTAAGAGTGGTATATGTATCTTCTAACTTTCAAGAATCGTAAACTTTCCTTTGCTCCTTTGGTCTATAGATTACGACTTGGTCTGAAAGTAATAAAGTAGTATATTATAGTATTTTATATAGTGATGTAATTTAACTTATGGTTTTTATTTCTTCACTTTTTGAAGACAACTATTCTCAATGACGACGTTGAGGCAGACGTTAACAATAGCAGGCAACTCGGATGCCCCTGAAGACACTTGAACTAGATATCAAGGGCGGTTTATAGATATATAGAAAGGGGGCTTTGCATAATATGGTGTGCATGTCAAATGTCAGGCATTTGCATCGTTTCATAACCAATTTTTTTCGCACAATGATAGCAACGAAAAGTTTCCATATCGTGTGGTTTCTTGCTTAGGCTTCCCGTCCCATTTTTCATTTTGTTTCGTGAGGCTATTCTTATATATTAAAGGTAACGATAGATTTATAATCAATTCATCTGCAAGTAAAGCAAGGTCATCGACACTTTAAGTCGACATAGGCTACAACACAAATTGATCGATGAGGCGGTTACAACGTATTAGAAATCCTCTATACAGCGTGCTCAATATCATAAACACCACAGTGCGAAGAAGTTTCAAGAAAAAATAGCCTAATGATTATAACAAATCCCGAGCGTGATGCCCTACTATATACTGCTTAAAATTCTGTGAAAAAAATATGTCATTCTTTTATAGAATTTGATTAGGCCCACTTGCCTATTTACATCGTCTTATGACACTTACAATATAATATCTAGCTACAGCGATTGCGTCAATTTGTTGGCGAACTTTACACGTGTTGCGCCCATTCTAAACTGTAGTTGAAGTGTGCATTTTCTTACTTCCAGAAATGCGCATCTTGTTAGAAAGCGCTTCTAAAATCTATTTGCACCGATTTCATTACCTTAGTACCCTACCATGTCCTCCCCTTGGAATCTTCACCTTTCGTGCCTTCAATTATTGCAGGTCATATCGCAATGAATAGTAGAATATGTAGGATCTGAAAATACAACTAATT
Source organism: Varroa jacobsoni (assembly GCF_002532875.2). Taxonomy (NCBI): domain Eukaryota; kingdom Metazoa; phylum Arthropoda; class Arachnida; order Mesostigmata; family Varroidae; genus Varroa; species Varroa jacobsoni. The sequence goes on along the minus strand of NW_019213820.1, from coordinate 72,978 downwards.
TGGCTTTAATACAGAACCTAGCATTACCATTCGCAATTATTTTCTACAGTACACAAACACATTATATTAATATTTACAAAGCACAAATTTATTCTCTTAATGACACAGATATGAGAAAGTAAAGAAAATCCGATGCCGATACAGTAATGGCTTTAACCCATACCACTCGTTGTTACTTAAAGGATCCAATTCACTGCTGTTACATCCAAGCAAAAGCTAGGATTTACAGCAACAGTTCTTTTGTTGCAGCTACCCATTGTTGCGCTAATCCAGTTATTCGTTTGCAGTGTTACTGTTCTCCCGTAACGGCAGCCAGAAAAATCAATATTCGTAAGCTGAAGAGATACCAAAAGCGTATAATAATAAGAGCAGCTAGAATATACTATCTTCTGGGATATGCAGATAGAGGAAGAAACGACAACTTAAACACAAAGTTGAAGAAGTTGTTCTGCGCAAAATTACACTCAACAAGTGGCAAGTCGTCTGCGTTAACTTACAGACCGCTACGAGTGCAGTAGGTAGATCACATCATGAATGTGAGAGGTGATTAGAGCATTCCTTGTAAGTCAGAAGCACACTTGTTACAATTGGAAACAAAAAATAGGAAGGTGATTTTTTATCTGGTTCAGATAATGAGTGAATATTGCTTTTGTGGTATGTACCAGTACAAAATGGATAAACCAGAAGCAACATCTGCACCGTCTGCTCTCAAAGCAAAAGAACTCACCTCGAAATTCAAAAGTTGTCTGGGTGTAAACATGAATAAACATTACTTTTTGTGGATAAAGCTAATTTATTTCTGATTAACGAATTGATTTGTTTTGTGTATGATGAAAACCTAACTTATAGAAGTTAGGTCTTCTGCTCAGGTTGCGCAATAACGGTAACCCTATAGAGTGGCTTGCTATTATTCGGTGTCCTTGTTACGTTTATTCGCATTCCATTGATACGTTTTAGTAATTTACTTTTTTTTAATTTAATTACTCGGCCATCTATTGCCCGAGTCCGTGCCGTCCTTATCCTTACTGAAAAGTAAATCGTTTAGAATTTGCATTTGTAGCAATATTATGCCAGTATCTAGTCCAGTGCTCATTTTGTGTTACTTTTTGCGACCTGTGACCATTGCGATTCCTGACGAGTTTGGTGGCTTTTTTGTAGTGCTTTGTTTCTATCTGATGCTTAGTTTAGACGCCATCACCCCGTGCTGTGAAACCGTGCCATTGCCGCCGAAGGGATATTCCCTTTGACTTCGCATCTGTCAGCGAACTCTGCCGATTGACTTTCCGAAACCTAGCACATGCTTAGGTGGTACTTCCAGGAAATACGCTGTAAAATGGGTGTAAATTCTTTTTTCATTTGAAGTGTTAGTTACACTCTCTTTTTTCGCTCATTTAAAGTAGGTGTAGACGCCAGTACTTTTTGATTTCCTTTTAATCTTCTTTTTGCTTCGCTCTTCAAGTGTTAACTGAAGACTCAAGCAATTGTTTAAAGAGTGTACCAGCGATATTTCTGGATTACGCCAGAACGTTTAAAAACCAACGGACATAATTCTCATGGGAGTGGCTCTGCCGGATCCGAAAAGTCTGAGCTTGATTAGTGCGGTAGCGAAACGATGCCGTTATGCCGGACGTTTCAGTAATTGAAAACAAAGGTTCTAAGCTTATCCAGTAAATTTAGCGAAGTTTTCAAACGGTATACCGAATGCCAACCGCAGAATTGATGCAGCGGCTGCCGTGTTGTCTGTCAATCTGTTCCGAGAAAATCATCTCTTCTGTAAACGTCCATATACTACAAGCTTAAAAACCCGAAGCCCATATTGTGACCGTAATACACAAAAATCGACTTTTAGTATGATATCCGTTGGCTCTGCCGCACGAGCTTTCATGCGAGAATCAGTTTGACTCGGTGGCGTTGACCGCAGTAGTAACTGCCGTACCTAATTTTGCAAATTTACAAAAAAAAATATTTGGTCTGATTCATCGCATTTCTGGATCTCGTACACCGGAGATTGAATTACGAAACTTTCTTTAGCCCTAGACATCCTCTGCCCCATCATCCGCAAGAAATGTATTGTCAGCTAGCTGAAACTCATCTCTCACATAAAAGACAACGAAGATACGTTTGAGTCAAGCTTTTTTCTTGTCACAGAACGTTGGTGAACACGGAAACGCCTCCGCTGAATTTATGGTATTTCGACGATGGCACTATTAGAGGTGAAGCAATGTCGTATCCGAAGACGTTCTAGTCCTAATTCTCCATAAGGATTACAACTGAAGCCGTCAAAAACTGAACCAAAATATTGTTTACTGCAATACTTTCCATATATATTTTCAAAATCTTGCCGTTATACTATACCATAATTTTTGTGAGTCCTGTACGGGATGAGCCATGGAAACATATTATGGGCATTTCAAGAATTTGCTTTCAGAAGAGTCATGTCACGCCTATGAATGCTCTCCTCTTCTTGTGGAGAACGAAAGTAATATCGTACTATTGTACCTATAGGCGAAGAATCGAAACGATGGCAGAGTGTTTTATGCTTGTAACCTTACTAGCTTTAAAGACGTTCCTGTAGCAGGCTCTTCCCTGCTTGCCCCGATTCAACAGAATCATGGTTGAGTGACATAACGACGTTGACTACCAAGGCGTTTATAAACAGATCTCTGCAGCAGGCAGCAATTTAATGCATTTGAGGTTTGAATATTGAGTTCCCGACACACTGGCTATTTTGTATGCATGCACAGAATCCGCAAAGCATGATACATATGTGAACTATTCCGTGAGTACAGATTTTGCCATTCGCTTTTTTAAATCATAGGTAATCCTTTTTCACTCACGCCCCACTCACGTAGAAACCAGAAAAAACGAGGTTTTACTAGTGACATTCACCTAAAGAAAAATATTCATAGAAAAAAGCCTAAAGAGTTTTTTTTTTTTAAAGAAAGACAGCTCTGGGACGCATAACCGAGACTTGGATAGTTTATGGTAGTCCGGGTCAGTCAATATCGCCACCATACAGTTGTTATAATGATCGCTGGAGACAGCGGCGACTGACTTGCTAGTGATAAGCTATTACATACTCACAGCTGGCCAGAAAAAAAAATACATAGTAGTTATACGTCCGTCTCTCTTATTCACGCTACCAAGTAAGATGCCTTCATCCCGCGTTTGATCTTTTCAGATACCCTGCAAGCCTGCGGTGACACGCTGCTGTCATGACTCACGTATATAATATATTTTAACATTCCACTCTCAGTGCAACCAGAACAGCAGCTTCTATGACGTATGGGATGCTGACGTAGGAAGATGTACGAGAACTAGTCCCGTAGCCGTAGCCCCCGGCGTCTTTCTTCGTAAGCCTCGTAAGGGCCTCTGTCTGCAGCTTGAAAACCGAACAACAGAGCTCTCGGAATAGTGATCCCGATGATTTCGCTAGCGGCACGGCCTTGAAACCGTGTACTGCAGCAAATAGCGCTGCCCCTACGGCCTCGTTGAGTATTCACTCAGTAAAAACTATCTTTGGGGGCATTGCAGGGACAAACAAGCGGGGCGATTCCAATAAACAGACGGAGACGCGCTTCGTGGCTCATACGGATTGTTTAGTTCACCAAGTATTCATATTCCGAATGTCTGAGTGTGTCAGATGCTATCGTACGCGCTGGTCTCGAAGAAAGCTGGCACTATCCATGACGATCTTGTTAATGGATTTGTACTGGTTCAAAAGCCCAGATAATGCCTTTATCACGGTACGGGCTGTTGCACGACGAACCAGGAACAGATGAAGGAAACAAGTGTTAATAGATAGTAAAAACAAGAACAGGGGGTTTCCGAGGCATATGCAACGGCCCGATGAAATCCAAATTATGTTTACGAAAAAGCATGTCGACGATTTACAGGTGTTAGGGAAAAACGGCGTTCGTGGCCTAGTTTTGTCTGACAAATTCACACAACTGCAGACGTGCCCCGGATCTTCGCGCAGATGCCTCTTTCTGAAAATTAACGAACCGTCTTTGCAGTCTTTGCTAAACCTGGGTGACATCTGTAGCAGAAAGAATACCACCAGATCGGGAAAATGCTACAGTGTGGATCGCCGTAGCAGAAATCGGCCTATTGTCCCATTCTTCAACGGCAAGACCGCCTGACTATTCTCCGGAAGATAGTCACTACCTGCGCCCAACGCAGGCTGCCAATGAATGTACTGTAAGCGATTCGGAGCTACAATCGTCACTTATCGCTCCTCCCCGCAATGTCATCACATAACCACGAAAGCATGTTCGCAACATGCTGAAGTCATATTCTAACGATTCGAAAGCCATAGTGCTTTCCAAACAAAAGGCACAGATGCTTGAGCGCCGGGACTGTATGTAGCCACCAAAAACCGCCATCCATTGGCTGTGGGTAGAATTTTTTCGCCCACGCAACGACGGATTTCTTAAAAATGAAAGACACCTACACTATTACGCGCTTCACGTCCCTATAAAACGAAACGCATATCTTTCCCAGACCGGCGTCGTTCAGCGGGTCATGATTGGTTGAGACTTGTCGGAAATGTTTGCAAGATAGGTGCACCACTCTGAGTTTCTTTCAAAGCGAGAAAAAACCCACTGCTGTGAAACTCAGCCCACGCGAAAGAAATGCCCATATTTAACAATTCGTATAGCAACCTTGCGACCCTGGTTCTCCTTTGGATCTTTGTAGCTCTTGGAGCTTCGCTCGAAACGATAATAATAACGCTAACCCTAAAAAGCTCCAGAACTGACGAACAGGATTGAATGACGGTAAAAGCGTCTATCATGACAAACTTTTTTGATCAGTATAGTTACTTGCGGAAAACCCTATATCCGAAACACACGACTTACTATGTAGAAATTGAACACACCCTAAGGTGTAGACCGGGAATAATGAGAACAGTTCTTACACAGAGCGGTCATACCGTTTATAGGACACGGTGTGAATGCTCCCTGAATTCCCAAGGTAATATATCGATGCCGTGGAGATTGGACAGAACCATCTGGTTCTGGAAATAACCGGTTCACCAATCACCAAAGGGCATGCGTTTAATTGATATACATCGTTTGAAGTACTATAAAGAACTGTTTTTCTTGGTTACCTCGTTCCTTGGAGAGTTGCTAGTAACTACCCGTAAACTCCAAGATGAAAGATCTGAGCGCTTTTCAATGTGCCAAGAGCGTTGTAGAGCCGTAGGAGTGGAAATACCTCTGCATAAGTAAAATAAGATGAAAGCTTTTCACCAATATGACCGAAAAAGCTCATGGACTGGCCGAGAACTCCGTCACTCTTACTGTTCTTTGCTTAAAGACGGATCCGTTATGCTAACGCCGTTCACCGCAGATATGCGTACCGACAAAGGCGCTTATTAATAGGTACGATATTAGAAATTATGATGATTGACGAAGTGCGTAAATTCTCTGACATTCATGGCAGCTTCATCGGATGCTTACGAGGGACCCAGTAAGTGGTACACTTCTAAGCTCGACCTATTCCGGTGTTTTTTTTACACAAAGTAACTCTCATTTGAGCTTCGTGACTAAGACCTACAACCCTTATGATGGGGACCTCACGCCCTTTCTGAGTCACTAACGCCCTTTCAGTGCGTCACACGGCGGTCGCTATTACCCATTTCGACGGCTTCGAGGGTATCGGGCTGGCCTCGCTTGGCCAAGACGGGATGAGACTGACTCGATACACACCGTAACACACCACCTGCTTTCTAGCCAGAACGTAATAGTTTCTTGGCTGCCGTCAACGACAGCCAACATCCCCATCTGGGCTCATGGAACCACCTGATCAGTTTCCGTTGTTGCGGCGGCCCATGCAGAAACCTGATGCACAAATCCGGCCTTGAGACAAGCCTCCGCGCCGGTATCCACCGCATCCTACAACATTATTAATTCGATGTAAATTAAATTCCAAAGAAATAGCAGCTCCGATGAATCAGTGTTATATCACCTTCGCGGAAAGGTTTGTATACGTTTAGGAAAGGCGGGCAATTAACTTGCAAGTGATGCTATTCTCGACGCAGATACTATATATACGACAAAGCTGAGCAGGCGCGGCCTCCCTTATTGTTTTTCCCTTCGTTACGATCTTCCCCCGTTTAACGCTAGGCGGTTTGGAGGACGCCATATGAGCTAAGATTAGTCGCCGCAATAGTTTTCAAAAGCATTAACTGTTTTTTTAATATTATATTAAATTACAAAAGTCTGGATAATCCCGCCTTTTCTCCAGTCTTTATCCGCTCGTATAAATCTCCTGGTTGATTGACCGGAACTGTTTGTGCTATATCTGTTTGAATCCTCCGGTAGACTAACCGGAACCATCCGTGTAATATCTATTATAAACCTCCCAAGTATTTGCCCCCCTATAGTTCCTAGGTTATACAATGTTAGGATCGGTTATCCAGATATGGCCTCACCTGTCGGAACACCTGTTCTTGTAGCGACTGTGCTAAGGCGCTTCCATTATTTTCTAAAACGCCTGAATTCGACCATTTAGTAGAACGGCTCCTGTTGAAAGCTAACACTCCGGCTTCTTTTATTTGCTGCGAACTCTCTACAAAGCACCGGATTAAGTCATCCATATTTTCTCGAAATATCACCAAATTTCCGACGACAACAAAACTCGACCGTTAAACACTGACGAGTAACGGGTTGGCGAGAGAGTATTATATACCCACAGCTGCACGGTAGTGGGAATACATTTATAGCAACTATTCATGCGTTTGTTTTAATATAGATTGTCCCTATGTTAATGTCATGTATATATTAACAAATAACAAATCGCAACGTCGGGCCATGCCGAAACGAAATTTTGGTCATCATTATTCAGATCCTACAGAGAACACTCTTGTACAGGGACAATAAGGCTTCCTAGTGAGCGCTTTACTTGATTGCTGATAAAATTATCGACGGGACGACATTGAATACAGCAATGTACTGTAGTTGAAGAGCTTTTTTTAGCTTGAAAACGGAGCAGATGCAGTCACCAGTTGGTACGTAGCTTTTTGTCTGTCCATAACACCATCCTATTTCGCATTTCAAAATGTAGCTCCAACTAGGATTTAACCATGCTTGTTGGGGCAATTTTAGTATAAAGAGCTCTACCGCTACCTGCCGTCCTTTAATTCTTAGATAGTGGTACTGAACGGTTACAACACCGTACAAAACGTACATATAATTAGTAAAAAAAACATGGAAAGAAATACAAACTTCCGAATAAGCAACTGATTTTCTCACCTGAATCCAGTTCCAGCGAAGACTCCATAGAAAAGAAGTAAAGATGGAACCGACGACGCGAGTGTGGTTGCGCATAAAGATATGCATGCCATCAGGCTACCCGCAATACACACCTGCCGATAAACACAAAATTCATAGAAACGCTACATTATTATTATTGAATTTTAATGACTATGCGCAAGTAAACTACCACAGTTTTAAATCATTGTTTATCAATATTCACCTGCAACTAGTAAGATATTAATGCGTCATTCGCGAATGTCTTCTCATTTTTTTAACGTGTATATTTTATTACGGCTTCACCTCGGAAATTATATTGTGATATTCTTCGGCCACCAGCAAGGCAAACCAACATAACGAGAGGCACGCAGTTACGACTAACGGTGTTTACAGCGAAAAATCCTACCCAAGCTTATTACATTTACTAAACCTGCTGCGCGGCAGTGAATGCAGCGTCGTTCTATTTTATAAAAACGTCAACCTCGAATTACCTATTTTGATAATTAGAACATTTATTCCAGAAATATAATCGAGCGGTTGCGTTAAAATATTTTAGGTTCCGCCCTCATTGAATAGGTATGAGGGCGGCTCTGATAATACAAATAGCCCTATCGTCTTAACGGAGCTGGGTTTGGACATGCTTCTGAAATTCTCTAACAGGTGTTTTCTAGTAATATTTGATTACCAGTTCTGTTAATGTCTGAACTTTGTAGCCTTTTCTGCATTGTCGTTCATATTCTATCGAACCTTACTAAAGAATACACTGAATATGACAAAAATGTCAAATGTGTGCTGCTAAAGTCAATGCATATTAGTAGCCAATGGTACCAATCTCTTAATCGCTAAATTACCTTTGTACCCTAACAAAATCATACCATGTGCACGTTCTAATGATATCATATCGTTATTTTTAAGAATAACAGCGTAATAAAGTATAAAACATTTTCATGGTCTTCTAAACTTTTGCCATATTTGTATCCTTTATTAATAATTTTACAAGAATCTCAAAACAATGCGGCTTTTAATAAGAACGGCTTGTTAGCTAAATATCGATGGATTCCATAGTAAAAACGTTGCCAAGGTCATACTAATTAATACGTTTAGGCTGGTCACTCACCGCGCGTTATATAATAATATAATAATCTTGCTCAGCATAGTTGAAATAGGAACTATTAGGAATACCTGCACATTCTATAACGTGCTAAACTAGCTATGTAAAATGAATATAGTAATATGACGAAAAATGTAGCAAACACGTGTAAGGAACTAAGAGAATAGACTGAAAATAACTAACCGGAATGTAATAGCAGAATATTTTGGTAAAAGTCAAATAACAATGCCTGCGATTATTACGATTTCATATTAATTTGCCTGAAGCTCGTACCTTTCGGCATCCAAAACGATTTGTGAGCGCCGAAACGAGGGGTCCCGCGGAGAGATAAAATCCAGAAAGCAAGGATCCAGCCCAAGTAATTACAGATTTTGTCGATTCGAATGAAGAGACTAATTCAGGAAGAAATAGCCCAAATGTGTAAGCGATACCTGAAATCTCAAAACAAATTGATTCAGTTAATTTCATCTATTATGACACCACTTTAATGAGTGAATATTTCTTAAATCTTCGTTTAAATCCTAAAGAACGCAAATCCTATGATAGTTTAAAATCAGTATGCATCTACAGATTTCTTTGATACTCATGGTGTTAGATTATACATGATGTATAATGTGGAACTTTAGACTAACGGTAAGGGGCAATACAAGAGCATGTCTAGTGGATTCGTTTGCATCAAAGGGAGTTCCGAATTTAGTAGTGCGGCGGTTAGAGCTGTTGACGATACTGGTAAGCGGAAAGAATAACTTCGATGAAATTGGACCATTCGAAAGTAAAAAGGGTGAGGCAAGCGTTGTATATTTTATCGTTAAAGCAACTCATTTGAGGTAATGATATAATCTATGAAGGTCTTTTGCGGTTCTTAACAAATTTGATCCGCAAAGCATCGTTCTGGATACGCCTGGGTAAGCCCTACCAGATATTCTTAAAGAGCCACCTACCATACGAAAGTGAATATCGCAGCACTGGTAGCGACAGCACCTTGCGAATATCAAAGAGATTTTACTTAAAACACAAATTTCCTTGAGTTCGTCAGTCTCGCAATGGTAGCGTATCATTCAGGCACTTGAAGTGAGCCCGCCATTTCATGGTTCTTTGAAGATGCAAATCTAAGCATATCAAACATGGGACAACATAATCCGGATCCCACCTGGCACAACGCGTTATAAATCGATGATCCGCATAACCGCTGGTCTTATATATGCTCCCTTTTTTAAGCAAATTGTAAGATATAAAGATGATGAACATGTGAGATGCCCCTAAAATTCGAGTCTTACATTGTTCCGACGTTGAATTATTTTTATCATAACTTAATAAGGCCATGGCTCGGTTGCCCGCTGTTTTCCAGAAAGGCATGGCTTGAATCAATCAATAAAATCTGGTGTGCGACCCAAATATTGCAATATTTTTAGAAAGATCGAATAACTTAAGCAAATAAAAACAGACCCAGTATTTAAAACAAAGCAAAGCAGACCTAGCTAAGTTCAATCCCGTTAACGATTTTTTGCATGGAATGGTCCAATGCTAGTTCCGTCGACTGCCACCTCCGAGAGCCAAATTGGAACGAATGAAATTTAGCACTTCCAAGGTGTACGTCAAATGTGTTAACCATTAACTTTCAAAAACTTCGGACAAGTAGTCAACCAGAGGTATTGGACGGCAATTAGCAACCCAGACCAATTCTTGTTGGTCCTTGAATAGTCTTCGCTTTTTTTATCTAGTTGGAAGGGAAAGAATAGGTTGACCATACTGGGTAGCAGACGAATAAATACTAACGCGATATACCTCAATTGCTTGTGCGAAACATTAGTAGCTTCGTAATCACATTCAGCTTTTGCACGTTCGAAAACCATTTGGACAAGGAACACATTAATATAATTTAATCTGAGCGAAGCTCGTTTCGTCTGCCACTTAGATGTTGCATAGTCTCACCGTCAGCACTATCGTCGAGGGAACAAACAGTGGTAGAGATGATAATTCCGAAGAATCTGTTAAGTTAATCAATAACAGCTGAGGGCTTGGAGCGGCTATTCGAAGACGGCGTCGACTATTTGTGGTAGAACCGCTTTGGATTTTTCTCTACCATGCAGTTCTCCGATAAGTTTGTAAAGATTAGAAGTAAGATCCTTTAAATCCAGCCTCCTAAATCGGCTCTTCCAAAACGTGGGAACATTGTATATCTCCGGAGACCATTGTGATGAAGCGGCCTAGATTGCTATGTGGCATTCTTTAATGCCATGTATACAGCTCGTTGATACAGTGCATAAGTCGTGGAAAACCAGGTAAGAACTCAAGCTTACTTGCATTCTAAGCTAAACTCTTATCCTCGCCCACAACAAAACATATGTCCTACTCATAAAGAGCTGATTACAAGAAGCCTTGAGAACCAACTTGCATTATGCTTTGAGTCAACTGAAACTCTGTAGTCGATTCATAATCAGGTCCACAAAGAATATGTCGACGAGTGGCTAATGGATCTTCGAGAGATCTACTAAGAATGCACAACGACGGCATAAAAATAACGAACGAATAATAACGAAAAATAACGAAAGATAACCAACAGTAATCAAAGAAAAGCGGTGTTGACCAACTTTTAGACACTATGTATGGATACCTGCCTCGGTCTGTCACACTACATGTGCTCGAAAGAGATAAGTAACCTAGCGTGACAGTGGTCTCTGGAAGAAAAAACACTACGTATTCTTCACAGGAACGCCTACTGAAAGGATGTACCTTCAAGTCACCAAACAATAAATAATGAAGAGTAAAACTTGTAGATACTACTACATAAAAAACATCAAGTCGTTGCTGTGAGTAAAATAACTGTATTGAATAACAACTTTATGTCACTCAAAGTCAGATTTTTTCCTTACAAAAAGATCGGCCGTTTGATATATCCCACAAAAATTTGCACGTCACCGTCGCGTCTTTCACACTTAAGTCCACAAGCAGAAAAGCTGAAGCCAGAACTACCATAGCTAGCATAACCAACGCTTTTTAACCACGTTTCACCATATCATATCTAGATCCTTCATCTCTGAGTAAGGTGATCAAAAACTTTAATTGCCCTCTTTTCCTGAGATCTTTGTTCCCAAAATTAATAACAATTACAGCGAAATGATTAACCGCGTGGGGAAGGTTAAACCAAGTTTTACGATTGTCTATATTATAAGTTTAAATGTATCAATGACATTAAATGCGACTATCGCGTCCGCACTGATGTTGAGGGTAGCAGCCATTAGAGGGCCGAAAACGCTCACAGGGCTTGATAACGATGCCGCAGCTTCTGCATATACTATCTGGAGAACAGCCTTCGACATAAAGGATCCGTTTATAGGCTTTTTAGTCATTGGAGTTTTATGACTCAACAATTTGGATTATCTTCTTCTGAAAAACTTGACTAATCTCTTCATAGACTTTACTGACGAAATGAACTAGCGTAAGATTGAGGTCGCAAACAAAAGATTTATGCTAAGTTCATTTCCAGTACGAGTGTCAGCCAGGGCATATAACTTGCTTTCGGCAGATGTTTTACCCGATCTTTCAAATAAAGTGCTGGTGAAGATATATCAACCCTTTCAAAACTGATCGCAGTTGGATGAGTTTGACCTTTTGAAGCAGTTGCAACTCCATCCACGTCTTCCGTTCCTTAATTTTATATGCTTAAGTCGGTCTAAATAATGAAGTAGCTGAATAAGCTTCCTTACGGTTTATACATTTAGATGCAATCTTATGACTGAAAGCCAGACGACCGGATTCGCCGCAATTCATACAGACTATTTCACTTCCAGATACTACAGCCACGTAAACCAATGTTTGATACCTTAAGCAAGGGACTGAAACTTCAACACACATGATGACCTTGTGAAGTTTGCGCGCCAGAAACATTCATCCAATGTAACTTTGGAGCACAAAAAAACGCTATTTTTGCTAAAAAGCTCAACGCTTCTTTACTAACGGCAACCAGCCCGGTATTTGTAAGAAACTTCTGTCTACTTTAACAATCCTGGCTCGCTTATGTGCCATTGCATGCAACATTGCATGGTTATTAGATTATAGAAAACAACACAAATCCATAATCTTTTCTGCATTTTCTGATGTACCTGTCCACACATGAATTACACCAAGTCTGGGTTCTGGTTTGAAACAAAAGTATGTCCTGAAAATCTTACAATTTAGCGATTAAAGGTTTCCCTGAAAATTGTCCGTCTTCAGTGTTGTCATTTTCTCAAGCGTCTTTTCTATCTTTTACGTAACCGCAACGCAAAATAGTTCCTTTGCGTTCATTAGGGCCTTTCTACAAATCGCATTTATCTGGGTTTTTACTGTTTCTTCTTCACGATACTCTTGCGGACCACTCTTCATAAGAATTGGAGGTTGTTTCTTGATCACTCTCTTTGCTGCTTTCACCGAACGGTTTGAGCACTACTTTTCTTCATTGGTATGGTTATAGTCAAGCTACTGCCTAACAAAGATACGCCAAAAAAAAAGGCTGATTGACTCTCGAATTTACCTTATTTTTCTTTTTTTCGCTAGCTGTAGTGGAGGTCATACTTGATAGAGTGGCTATACTACGAGTGGTAACTTGAGGCGCTGTCGCTTCCCCACGGGCAGGCAAATGATAACGAATGGCAGATTAAGAGAGCACAACCCAAATCAGTTGGACAAAAAAACAACGAGTGAAATAGAAGCCTCGCTTGAGACTCACCAACGAGCTGCGCAATCGGCTGAACCCTCGACTTACACTAAAAACCGTGTGTACCGATGTCTTTCGCCGTTACAACTATGCGCTGACATCAAATAGGAAAAAATTTAAGTTCCAGCACTGGCATATTGTGGTGCAGTTAGATGCAGCAATTGGCAAGGATTAGCTAAATTGATAGTAACTGCTAATTTCAGCCCTATAACTCGATAATGATCCCCAGTTTACGTGACCATGAAACCCGCATCTACTACCTTCTCAGCAACTATAAAAGGGATTGCCTTTCGGTGCCGCGGATTTTAATAATCCATAGGATTGAATTTATTAGTATTAAGAATACGCAGAGCCATTGTAAGATCGTTCTAGGTGAGACGTTTCAAATGTGGTTGTGAAGGAGGGTGACGTAAAGGGCCATGTGTGTGTAGTGGCAGTGAACAGTGAAATATTTCCGCGGACCTAAGATGAGAGCGTGTGCTCTAAAATGTGTGGTTGTGAAGAAACAACCTCCTGAAATTTTTATAAGAGCAATGCTACACACAAGCTAAAGTGTACACTATCACGCGAAAAGTAATCAAGAAAAAGTCGCAGAAAAAGAAAGTAGTTTCTACCCATTTAAAATAATTTCTGAACAAAAAAGCTGCGGTTAGCAAGGACCAAGGCCAAGGACTCGAGCTTTGCAGCAACCTGTGGCGGATCTGCACAAGCTTATTTAATATGGCATTCAATGGCCACCAGTGTACTTCTCCTTAAATTATTAGTAAAGATATGTTGAAGTTATATAGGGGCTCTTTATACAAAGCAGGGACCGTTTTTCTAAAACAAATTTCTTGCTGCATACCAATTCAACTAAAAATTTGCTAGTATCATTTACTTCTGCGTGTAGACACTACTCTAATTCCGTGTATGGAAAGAAGCTATTCGTCAATTTAGAGATAAGTAAAGTAGACAAAGACAAGTTTACAAAGCTCCCTTGCCAAAAAATAGTGGACCCTACTCTTTCAGGTACTACTTACTTACTACTTTTTCAGGTACTTTATCAGTTACTATCAAAGTTGATAGTGGCGAATGACCAAACAAGTATCGCAGATCTCTCTGATTTTCTACCAAAAGAGCTTTAACATTTCTGAAACTGTCAAAGCTCATATTTTCTATCGGTGTTTTCAGCAGACTCTTATTAGGTATACCGTCTGATTAGGATAGGAAAACTAGTATTGTTTTAACAAGAAAAGCAAAACATGATTTTGATAACAAACCGCTTAATAACTTCTAAACAGTGGGTATTGGACTAAGCAATTGCATCCTAGGTACGCATACTATACGCATAGTATCTCAACGCTAAAAAAGAATAATTTTGCTTGGTTTGGTTCACTATTTTTTTCGACTAGCTAAAGTAAGATACATTTGAAACTAAGTGTGTATATATCGGTTGGAGCAATGAGGGCGCGTGGCCTTGAATAGTTGCAAAAGTAAAGGGCTGTAATTCAGATTTCGACTACAAGTTACGCATTTTCTGTCGGCTTTCATAGAAATCCTTAAGCTATTTTTGTTAATACACAGATATACTATATATTCATACTAAAACTCCATGTGTAATGCAAGTTCCTGCGTAGCTGGAATTTTCTCTCAGAACTGAAAAAGTTGCCGAAAAACGGTCGTATTTAGTTAGCAGACGAACAATCTCATCCGGTCAGGTTCCGACCTACCTCACCTCAGCCAAGTAGCTAGATTGGCAAAGCCTGCGGGCTGCGCTATAATATATGTACTGGTAACACTCAACGATGACGTCAATGAATCAGTAGTATTTCATTGCTTATACGTTTTGTGTAAATTTGACAAAATATCTTAAAAAATCCTGTTTTTTTTTCAAGGCCTAACCGCGTTGCTTCTAAGGAATTAAGTCTTTTATGTGAAATTTAATCAGTACCTAAATAAAACATTTAAGATCTGTGATTCTTGCGCACTCACTGCCATGTTAACGCTTCTAGGTATTTGTTAGTGTTAGACCTTCTAATAGATATAATAGCGACGCTTTGTGGCTTGAAAAAAATAATCAGACTGATGTTTGCTTGAGTCCTCATAATAACGCATTTGGTTAGTAAACTTAGGTACACGTATTAGATCAGGTCAGAAATCGGGCAGTTCTTTTCGAGATAGAAGCCAGCCATCTGAATGAATGTCCTGCAAGAAGTACAAACTGAACAGCAAACTAAGTTCTCTGTATATTTTTTGTAGTGTAGGAAACTGTTTTTAAGGGTCATTTCATCTTCTTTTCATATTTATAATACAGAAATATACCTTGCTTACTTATTAATTTGACTTTCACACAATTTTTAACGAACATTACAAAATAAGCAGTATAGTGTAATTTCCGTTATTAAAAAACAACAACTTGGTAATGTTACTCAGTTTTTCTTATTCAATTTATTATCAGTCATTATCGTTAGAATTTGTTTAAAAATATTTTGCAATAGTTGTTTTAACATTTACAGTAAGTCTGCTTGAAAGGCCGTTTTACAGCGATGACGGATAACAGCACTGACATGGTTCGTTTCGTAAGATACAGCCTTCTTAGAAAAATGCCTAACGACGTACTGGACGTAAAACTCAAAATATTCATCTTATTGTTATGAAAAACTAATCAACATTTATCAAGCTTGCCATACGTCTATGAATTTCGCGCGCGAAGCTAACACGATAATCATCAACGATTACGGTAAGGTCAAATCACAGTGCCCCCTTGTGGTTAAGAATGGTAACTAGTTGTGGTCGTTATTGGGTTCACTGCTGCAATTGTCGAGCTATCAATGACGTGGGTGGTCGTATGTCATGAATGTGTGCTAGCAAGTTTATCGTGGTGTGGTGCTAAGGTCACCAACATAATAAGGCTACTAGCAACATTAAACTTCGGGTGTAATGAACAGTAGACATTCCGCTAAATTTTCGTAGATACAGGCAGCCGATACTGGAAAGCCATCTTAGCACTTCCGTCGCAAAAATTCCAGTATTGAGGCCGCAACTCGATTAGCCCGCCATCGCTGACACAGCATCGAGATATGAGTGCAAGTGACACTACTGAGCCAATAACGCTAGCACTTAACGCATTTTAATACGTTAGATCCTGTTAACTCAAAGCACTAATTTGTTATAATGATAAAATCAACGTGCTAGTTCAGAAGCTAAAGCCAGATAATGTCGGCGTAGAGATCTATTGAGAAGACAGGCATACAGATCGTATCGTCAGACTCGTTTAAACCTAAACAAATTCGCGAGAAACTCCATTAAAGTCACTGAATTCGTAAGGCTAAATTTCCCCACGTCCACAGGCTAGCAATTGATGTATATATATATACATATATACATCAAATTCTGATGATACAAGCATGACTAGGTCCAAAAATAACGATGCGTTATAATATCTAGTTCCAAATTTACAGTTAATTGAAAAGTCAATTAAGTGGGAACGAGGATAAATAGGTAGGCGACTCACAAAGCAAAAACAAAATTATCGAAAATATAACTACATAGAAATCTATCGAATAAACTATTGAAACGACATCTTACATAAAGTATGATTCCTATTTTTGATATGAAAAATATAAAGTTCATCTACAGAAAAGGATTTACAAAATTTATTAAATTTTAAAAGATTTCAGTAGAGGATCAGCGAAGGTATTATGGTAAAAAAGTGATATTCTAACAGTCGAGCTATAACATAGTTTCATCTATATAATTTCTGAGGCTTGAGAAACCCAGTTACACGTCAAGGGGTATCCCAAAAAGCATCACAAAAAGGTGAATGACGCTGTAACCACTGTCTCACTATTCGAAATCAATTTCCAGCAATTAGCGTAGACTTGTTAGGCTACCGCGGAAGGTAACTCTCTTCATCGATTTTAATAAAATAAATTGTAGGTTTCAGAAAAATCAGCCAAGTTAATTAAATTTCACTAACCAAGCAAAACCGCAGCTGTATTATCGCAGCGACAAAAATAATCATTTTACAAAAGAGTGTAGTTTCAAGGCCGCGATATACAACATTGAAAAACTGGTCACACAGATTAGTAGACCAAAACTAGAGATAAGAACACAAAGAAAAGTATATAAACCCAGAAATGAATTTTTGGAAAGAGAAGTGGGAAGTCTGGCGTTGGGTTCGCTTTCCACTATAAACGGCGAACTAACGAAAACCCAGGTATTTATCGAAAGAAATCAATCTAAATGGAATTCCATACTAGATCTAAAATACCCATAATGCCACTATAAGACATCGTACGAATACTCTTGTAGAATCATTTTCTTAGCAGATATGATATTAGTTACAGTAAAAGGTGGACAAGTTATACTACATTCACTCGTTGTAGTCGAAGTACACGTCATATTTTCTATCCTAGCTGAAAAACTGGTTGAGAGAATTTGACATCATTACACGCAATGCTATGAAGTGCACAAGACTGTATCAAAATTTGAATATATATATATAAGACTCAAGGATAAATAAAAGAACCCTATTGCTTTTATACAGTTTCGCCATCTATGTGAATTTCACAAGTGCTCTATGACTTTACTTTGTCAAAGCAAGACAGTCATTATACGCACGACGAGAAATAGCTAACTGAGCTGTAAAGAAATGGATGCTGCAAAGAATTCTCAAAGAAGTGATGTTCAGCAGGTAGGCTTACTTAGTAGTCGAGAAGAATGACAACATCGTTAGATCATGTGCGGACTGGTATGCACAAGCAAGTACACATTGATTACCGCTGCCTAGCATTCAAGATATATCTGACAAGCTGGGAAGTTCTACACTAAACCAGATTAAGGGGCAGTCTATGTGCATCAATCCGTGAGAAATAAGTCCGAAAAGTAAGTCCAAAGATGACCGTATCAATTACCCCAATGCTGATGAGTCCTATGAGTTCTACGTCCAACCATGAATACACTCCTCAAAGAAATTTAAGAAATAACCGGTTATCAGAATGATATTTTGTCTGTAAGGAATTCACCTTACGCTTTGCAAAGACTAGATGGCCTTGACCTCCATATTGAAAAAAATAGTACACGCACATCCAAATAAGTGTATGCTTTTATGGATTTGCATTCTCTAGAAACGAAGTTCCAGAGTATTTCGATAAGATTACTGCAATAGCAAAAACCCTAGCACCCACAAATAATAATTAGCTCAAATTATTCCTAACAATGATGTAATTCTATTTATTTTTGACGCGGAATCTGGTATATTTTTCTAGGTTATTATATAGATCCCTATGAGCGACGTCATTAATTGATCAAATAAATACACAGAAATGTTGCAGAGAATAAAAAATATAATCCCCTTGGATCAGACACAGGAACCTTTAAATTCTATCAAACCGCTAATATTAGCAACTGACGCTTCACCTGATGGTATATAAGCCGTTCTCTTACGAAAGTATCCTAACGCATCGGTAAAGTCCATTTCCCTCTACTCGCAAACACAAAACGAAGCCGAGCAGCATTACTTCTAGTATGATAAAGAACCTTTGGCTATCAAAGAGGAGTAAAAAAGTTACGTTAGTTGTTGATAATAAGCCATCGATGCCACTTTTAATTCCGGACAGAGTTATATTACACCAACAGTATTACAAAGATACGAAATCTTTTCGTCGCAGTTTAGCTTTAGCATCACATACAGCTTAACAAACAAAAACGGAAATGTTTATTCCCTGTCGAAGTTGCCACAAAAAAAAAAAGAAATCAGCACGGCAAGAAATAATAAAACAGCGTTTTTTATTCCAACTATCTTAGCTTGAAACCAATAGATTGGGAACAAGTGAAGGCAGTCGACTCTGAAGGCGGAGAGGCACAAGTCCTGTGTAGTTATCTTTAATGACACAGAAAATAATAATTGCACTTTAGAATTTCTTTTTCTGAATTCTCTGGTGGCGATAAGGTTAGTAAGAGGAGAGAATTTATATCCCGAAAGTATTATAAAACTAAGTTCTTGAGGAAAAATACATATTGGCCATTTGGGAGTTAATAAAATGCGTTCTGTAACAAGATGCCATGTTCGATGGTCAGCACTTGACAAGAATTTTTAAAAAATCACCATGAATCATAAGAAAAACATGACAAATATATCAAAAAGGGTATCAATGTTCGACAACAGTTCTTGAATCACATTGGTTTTGCGGGACCTTTAGTAGTTGTAGTAGTTGTTGAAGATTTTGGTAAGCGAATTCGCAATGCGCAGACATTAGAAAATATTCTTCGGATATGGATTTTCCAAAAATCTTATTTCTTATAATGGCCGATAATATGTCAATGTCAAATTTGAAGGATTCCTAAAGAGAGGATTGATTTAACAGAAATTAAATGCTCCTTATTATCCCCGTACCAGTAGGGTCATTGAGATAACCGTTTGAAGTGTCAAAAAACATTTCGAGAAGTTGATACAAGGGCAAAAATTATGCATTGAGGCCCTTGATGCGTATTTATAGCTTACCAAATAGAAACACAGGTTGTTCACCAACTGAAGTACAATTAGGAAGTAGGGTAACAACGAAGCACACTATCACTTTGAAGAGAGATAGGTAAAAGGAAGGGTAGACGTGTAAAACATAGAACTAGAATGAAGTAGCTTACAGAATATACAAGAATCTTAACTGGCGGCGGAATACCTAGACCTAAAACCCAGGAACATATTAATAATTTATGGAAATTTAACCGTAAAACATCAGCTTTGTTAAATCCGTGAAATTGGAAAGACAGCAAATTTTAAGGGCGCCGGAATATTACTGCCAATAGTCATATTTGCTCTCAACAAAGTAATACGATCTGAAAAATCATAAAATCCAGTGTGAAGACGGAGACACGACGTTAGCCATTAGGTTCCCGGCAAAGAGATAAATCAAGAGATCAATGAAGCACCAGACAGAAGCATACCTCCTGTTTGATTTAAACCATCGATACCTATAGATGTAGGAGGAAAATAAAACCCAGGAAATATTGGATGCTATGAAACAATATATATA
>NW_019213820.1:0-52802 GCF_002532875.2 Varroa jacobsoni | reverse complement strand
AAATTTAAAAACAATAATGTGTTTTTACGTGAGCAAAAATAACCAAAATTACGATGAAGTGTTAAGGTACTTTAACCATTTTAACCCTCACTTCTCGATGATTGTCATAATTTAGGAGTTTTAGAGAGTGGCGACAACTATTCAAAGCAGCAACCTACGATAGCTTGTGGGCTTTTTAATGTATTGAAGGCTAAAAAGACTGTGGGCAATGCAGTCGCATATCTCACACATGTAAATAAGCATATAAGCCTAACTTCAATATATACATATTTATATATGTCCAGTTAAACTTTGGAGGTTTAATGGGAGAAACAACCATCGGCTTAAAAGATGTTCCATAGTTTTTGGACAAAGAAAAAGAAGGCCGATTTCCTTGCTACTTTCTCCTAATCAAAAGCCTAATTCAACTTCTGTATCAATCTTTGTGATAAACGGCTACAATCTTTGTTTGGAACGACAATTTAATTTTTAAGTTTCATTTGCTGAAGGCGCAAAACCTCAGGGATATACATTCTTAGCTGTTATACTTAGGCTGTTAGGTATTACTTCGTAACTGAACTTCTTCCAACAGACGTATGTAATAGCATGATAATGATATGCCAAGATCACCATTTGTCAAAACTAAAATTTGCACCAACGATTGCTCTATCTTATAACAGTGCACTTAAAGGAATACGCCTTCACTGCTTAGGCTACAATAAAGAAACGCATCTTAGATTACGCTGTCTCTAAGAAATATACTTAAATATCTTAAAGAATGTGACGTAACTTTTTCAAAGGCAATATAAATTGCTGGAAAAAAGTTTTGTTTTATCTGTGTACCTTATAACTAAATAAATGTGTTCTATCCTTATATCTGTATTCATGACCGTGCATAAAAGCATTATAAAGCGGCTTCAGTTCTTAAAAGAAAATCGATGTCGGTTATTATCTTGAACTTAATATGTGCATTTATTTTGGAAAACTTGCTTGAGAAAGAGGCTTTGCGTGTGATGAAAAGCATAATTTAGTAATCATATTTTTTGCCCCAATAGCACCCAACAGTACGCGGCAGCGCCTCAAAGTGAGAGCAATAATTTAAGGCTACAGTAAGAGTAAATAGGTGACGTTTTCTCTGCAACGCACATCGAATCACCGCTTTTTCTTCGTTCGGCGCGATAAGCAAGTTTGAAATTTTCCTTACATACGTGTAAATACTTATGTAAGAAATTTGGAATTAAAAAATTTGGCACAGAGTACCAAGGGCAGCCAAGGGCAACTAATAAAGTATGTACATCGACAAAAAATTATGTTTGATTTTCCAGTCTTATAATAATTATAGCACTACAACTGATTTTTTTATGGTGCATATCACTTCATCATCATCCGATTCTGTATTGTGATCCGGTCAATATTTGGGTATTATTTTTAAATTAATTCCTTACACTTGTGTTTTAAATTCTGCTTTAAAAAGAGAAATTATACGTTTTATTTCGTCTGCACACAGTTGTGGTAAGGTTCACTCGTAAACCATGTCCTAACTTGTTTATGATTTTGCGATCTGACCTCAGCGGTGATTACTTCCAGACGCAGTTTTGAGCTAGTAGCAACTGCAGAGCCCGAAATTTTTGTAGTAAAACACCATTGCTTCAGTATCATATACCGATAAGCCTAAGGGAAACCGAAGTTAAAAACGATTGCTGAAGAACGTGTGCCAAGAGAGAAAGGCAGCAAGCTGTATAAAAGAACGCAAGCGCGGGCGTCTCAGTCAAATTATGAAGAGCCAAGGATTTTTAAGAATTCTAAAGAAATGTTAACTAAATGGATTTATTACACTTGCAATGTAAAACATCGCTACAAAAAGGAGCCCGTATTTGTTTCTTCGTATGCATTGATATGCTGGTGTGCTGTTTGTGCATGAAAACGTACGATCATTTAAAACAAGGAAAGTAAATAGGAGTAAATTTCGGTGCCTTGTAAATGCTCCTAAATTTAAGTGTTCAGAAAAGTTTCAAATTGATTGCCTTGTTAGCTTATATCTTTCAACTAAATCGACACTAGGATATCGTTGAAGTGTTGTTGGAAACCTGAGATTTATGTAGGAATAGGTGCGTAATTTGGAGTTCCAGTTAATAAATTAAATCATTTTTTATAAACTAATGTAGAATAGTTATAAATATCTTAAACGGAAGCAGCTTTCGATCATTATATGTACGTACACGCATTTGACGCAAAATCGATTGATACTACATCAATCAAAAATATTTTTTAGCTTTTTCTCAAAACTTCTACTTCTTTTAGTCATTGGAAGTTGACGGTAACTTAAAGTAAAGAACTAAAGAATATGCAAAGTTGAAAAATTGATATCACGTTCTGACTTCTTGCTTAGAACAGTATGTACTGTACTTGTTTAAACTTCAACATACACACTTTTCAGACTGTCAGCGATAATGATTTGCTGCACCTTACTAACGAAGTCATAAACTTTCATGTTAAGGTTTGAATGATATATATATATATATATATATATATATATATATATATATATATTTTTTTTTTTAGAAGCCTTGTATCGCGTTTCCACAAGGTGTTACATAATTACAATAAATACATCATTACATAATTTGAAGTTTGCGACTATTGGAATAACGAGAAGCAAGAAAAACGAATCCGATTTTCTCGGTATTTGCTATGCTCCGGCCCAATTAAAATGTCATTTTAATATGGGAATCATGTGGCTTACACATTACCTTTTTATATATAACAAAGGTTAAGAAAATGTTCTGCCGGGCACAGTGTTAAATATCGCGTTCTGCCGTGCGATGTTTGGTACACACCCTATGTTTGATTTATAAAAGCAACAAGGTTTGGGAAATGTTCCACGGTCAACCTAACATAAATTCCATGTTCATGAACGTGTGGCTTTTACCAAAACCAACCAGTTCTCTCTAATTGTTAACAAAGCAGATAGGTTAGTCTTTATTCAGTTAATAGGACTAAATCTTGCAAGAATAAGACATCTAAAAATAAATAGAAAAGGAGCAGAGCAGTTTTTGAGGTTTTAGTTATTTTTTGGAATTTCTATAACAACATAAATAAAAAAAAAAAACTGGTTATAAACTTACCGTCAACTATAAGGTTGCACATAAACGACGCAAAGACGACCATCCAACCGTAGCCGCCATCAGGCGGCTCTACAGCAATTGGTACAGCTCGAAGTTCTTCAGCATTGTTATTCACAGTAGCGCTGCAGTTACTTGTTCGATAAGGAGCATTTCCGGGACCCGGAGCTCCTGAAGCTCCGTTAGCTATTTTACTGAACCCTCCTACACATAAGGTGCCACTGCCGACACCCTCTTCTAGCGAGGACATTGACACAATAGATGTCATTATAATAATAAAGGACACTTAGCTAGTTGGGCTTATAAATCTGTAGTTTGTTTAGTCACTCGGCCCAACCTAGAATATGGGAGCTTCTTGCTGAAACACGGTTCACAACCAACACAAGTATTTAATGCTGAATTGTGATACTCGCATATTCCCACCTGTCGAATCTCCTGTAAGTCACAGACAATAATTCATGCCAATATTAGGAATGCCGAATAGCGGAGTGAGCAGTGTGATCTGCAGTGGAGGTTTTATTAATGAAAATCTTGCAATTCAAATAATATAGCCGATAGTCGCTTACTCGGTTTTTCCATTTACTCTAAACAAAAGAAGTGAAAAGCCATAACTTACAAGTAAGCTCAAGGCGCATCTATTAACTCTTTATTTTTTAAGGCATCCTTTTCAAGTTCTCGATTCGACCCTTTTTATATATAAAAGTAAAATAAAGCAAAATTTGTAAGATTTTTTTCAACATTTAGAATACATCCTATAGAATTCATTGTAACAGTAAAAAATAGTAAAAAATATTTTGACAAAAGATAACTTGATGCAAATAAAACTGGTAAACATGTTAAACACATTTGACAGGCACTGCTACAGCTTTAATTGAACATGTAAAAAAAAATTGTCAAATATAGCCACAGCGAATATTCCACTGTAAATACATTTTGACTTAGCTATTATCGGAAAACAGTTAGTTAATAACAATAAAGATCACCAAATCCTTTAGTACCCTGATGAGCAATGCACATTTTTCTCACATGTAGTAACTCTATGAATAATATGAACTTTAGGCCCCATAGAAAGGTGGGTATCGAAGTCTCGTAAACTGTAACATTTAGGAGAATTCGACTAGCACCTTGAGTTTTTTACCCTGTAAACTTCATAATTCCTGAGATATATACTGAAAAGTGATTTCATAATCATCCTTTGTATCCTGCAGATCAACCCCGTATTGCTTGAACCATTCACTTCTACCGAAAACTGAAAAAGCTTTCAATTCTATCATGCTGTCTCAATTAATGATACACGTTCATACACCGCTACAGTTATTAAATGAAATACACGCGATCAAAGATTTTATAGTGGTTCGTAGGGGTAGCTGATAGCGGCAGAGCCTCTTCTACCTTTATATTGCTAATTTTTTCCATCTAAGACTTTTATGACATTGAGTATTTTGGTTTAATATATGGAAGCCGTGTCACTTTAATTCAAAAGCTAGAAGAGCCAGTTTGATATGAATATGCCAGATGCAATCCCAAAACTCCTTTACATCTTCGTTTGGGATGCCAGTACCTTTTTTCCTCTTTTTAGTCACAATATCATTATGCGATATTTTTAAATTATAAATGTTTTTTCTTAACGTTCGTAGTCTCGTTAAGTTTTCAGATTATACTAGCGACGGCTATTCTCGCACCTGCTTATATTTTTACACAAGTATGCAGCTAGTAACGCCTGTGCTGTACATGCTCTATTTCGTTAAGTTACTTTTTGTTAGTTACTGTGACCTAAATACATTCAGTGCCAGTTTTAAGTTCTGATGATAAGAAACTATCTATTGTAAAAATTGTTCAGTTAGTAGTGTTTCGTTTATAATAATGCCATGTTAGTTATGACGATATTAATAACAGTAAGTATATTTGGTGTTTGCGGTAAATAAGGGCGGTACAAATGTATTGGCTTTCACATTAATGTTGGTTTATGCAAGGGTTACTAACGCTTACGACCTGGCCTGGAAAAAAATTAAAATCACTGTCAGCTGGTATCTGTCATTATAAATACACACATTCTTATTCTTAGAAATATGAGCAGAAAATCCGTACTTCGAAAAGGTATGAATTGCCATCAATATGTAAGTTTGCTTTAAAGGATGTTTTTAAATTTAAAATTTAAAAACATTCGAAGTTAGTAGTCGTTGTGTAATGCGCAAATCTAGTTCAGAAAGATTTACTATGTCCGGAAGCTATGAACTGGTGAAAGATAAGTTCTGAATCAAACAAAGTGTCCTGTTGAGTTTGAAGATGAACAAACAGAGAAAGAAGTAACGGATTGTTGAACTTAGTAAAGAGTCTCTTTTGACTTTATCCCCAAAGCCAATCAACGAAACTATCTAGATGTGTTTATCTAAAAGAGCTAAAGAAGTAAGACTGTAAGACACAGAAAAAATGTAACAGTTATTTTCGATAGAGGAATATCGATTTCTATTGTGAACAAGAAGCTTGTATATATTCAAAAAACTTTTAGCAAAAAGTTTGACTTGTAGAACACGGCCTGTGCACTAAATAAACGCGCAAACGTCTGCTTCCAGCTGGGTTGACTTAAAAGCCGCGTCACATGGATTGCACTGAAAAATATATACTGTTAAAGGCTAAACACATTTTTGTTATTTGTATGAGTAAAGGGGTGTCTCTAATTTAGAATCTGGTGGGGTATTTATTGCTGGAGCGCTTCAAAGGAAGTTCCTTTTGAGGCACGTCGCATTTCAAACGCCACTATATTAATGCATTTCTTTTCGATCTATTGACTACGATTTAACAACGTAGAATACGCGGCTATGCAAGTTTTAATATATTTTTAAAAAAACCTCGTCCTATCGAATAAAAGTCTGTAATCGGTATAGGACTCACAATCACTAAACTATAATTTTATCTGGCTGTTTTTTCAGGTCAGAGTTAACCTGTTCATGTTATCTCTTGAATGTTACCCGTAGGAAATATTAAGCTGCTACATTGAAGTCTTATAAACGTTTTGTAGATGAGGTAATTAATCCAGAAAGACAACGTTACGATGAATTTATTAGGATGAGTATTAAGAGTGAGGTGGTAACGTTGAACAAATGCGTCAGCTGTCATCAACATGGTGGGTTGCAGGTTCAGGCAGGAAGTATCACACGACTGTGCTAATCTGTTACAGTAATATGTTTATATCACATGACCTCAACAAATAATGGAAAAATGTTTATTTTCAAACCTTTTAATATGACAGTAGATTCTGATCTAGATTAACCAATCTAGTGTTTTATGAACTGTAGGAGTTTAACCAATAATTAAGTGTTGGCTAACTTGATTTGGATTAATATTGGTGAGCGCAGAGAAGTAACGTTTTATTATAGATACGTTGGCTGAGTATTTTTGATATTGAGAAGTTAAGTACATATATCCTAAAGCATGTTGTCAGCTTCATCTGCATTTTTTACTATGTACTTATATTAATCAATTCCTGTAAAATAGTATACCTTGTTTTATACGTTTACTATTAATATTTTCCCACTAACCTAGCTACCTCTTTAATCGCCGCCTATCACCGCAACTTAGTGATTCAATTTGTTTGTAGTAGAACTTAAGAACAATTGAGTTTCCTGCCAATAGTCCAACAGCGTAATTTAAATTAGTTATGGGTTAGAAGAGAACTTGCCTCGGACAGTTTTTCATCAGATCGGCTTAGACTCTAAAAGTATACATAAACGTTTAATTGATTATAACTTGTTTTTTTGTTCCGCTCGATAGAAGTGAGTCGAAAAAAGGATGTCGACAAAAGGCCCGATGACTACCATATTTAGTCATTGTAACATAACAGTATTTTTCGTATATTCTTAACATTCTCTTACTGCGTAAAGTTTGTGATTTACATTACGCCACAAGGAATATTACGTGGGACGGACAGTGAATCTTCTAACGTTAGACAAGCGTGGTGCGCACTATGAATTGATAGCATTCGAACTACGAAAATGTTGTATTTAATAAGATTAGGATTTTCACTAAAATATCTTGGAGTAAAATTGAAAAATCTCTGTACCTTCTATGAATACTGCACTATATAATTTAATCTGGTAATGAAGTAGTTGAATGTTTGGTGCGACCTGTGTTTTTCTTGATAAGCTTGAAGTTGTTTCATTATACTTTCCAAATTCCTGCTATTGGTGCGTCGTGGTCTTTCATACAACTGGAGAAAACAATCAAGATGTAAGCGGTAGAAGCAGCCCATAGTAACATCTGCTATCATTGCCAATAAACGCGGATACTGTGACAGAGTGAATCAACAGGAGCTGTGGGTCAAATTTTTCAATCTAAGGATCAAATCGACTGCGACTTACGCTGTCTCAATCATCTGTAAGAAGTTATGCATTCGAAACATAACAATAAAAGACAGAATTAAATCAACGTTCTTAAAACTAACACTCAATTTCACACTTCAACCCAAAACCGCCAACTTTTTTGAGTGATATTTCACCGCTTGTTAAAGATATCTGCAAAATGTTCGACTTGTACTAAGCGGCATCATAGCATGTCCAAACGCAGGATAAAAAAATAGAAGCGGATCTATGATTCTTTACGACCTCAGCAGTGATGATGTCTGGAAACCGTATTAATCAGGATGATTGATACATAGCAATCAAGGCCGTAGATTTCATCATATGTTTTGTGAGATACAAGCGTACTTTGACAGGAATAAAACTGTGTATAAATATAAATATTGGAAAATTGGGTGCTGTAGATTTAACATTAATGGACCAGCTCACTTCAAATCTTTAGCCTTTTAAGGTAAAATAAGCACTTTGTAACTTTAGTATTATAGGTGTCTTCATACTCAATTTATTATGTGTATTTACATGAGCTGTGTGGAAGAAATATAACTAATTGCTTAGCATGCTTAAAGCCATCTAAACTCCACTGGCCCGCTTGTGGAACTACTTTTGTGAAACCTGGCTTACAACAGCATGTTTTAAATACCTATACCGGAAAGGGTTATCTCTGCTAGATCCAAAACGGAACCAGAGGTTTAAGCAGCCATAACCGTGGCTAAGGTGGCGAACTGGGTAAATGTTAGCAGCTGGAGCTAGCAGATAGATTGAGAACGGCCATATGACTCATTAAATGGAAGAAGTGTATCAAGGTGCAGATCTTAACATGAACATGAAAAGTCACCCACTTGAAACAAGGGAGGGAGCATGATGTGTAGTAATCGGTGAAAAAAGCGGCTAGCGGCGTAGGACCTCAGCAATCTGGGATGGAAAACTAGCTTTTAAAGCGCTATAAAGCACTCCGACTGCTGTGCGACGATCCCTGATAGAGCAGTACCATGGGACATCGCAGGAGAAGAATGTTGAAAATGTGTATGAATCAAACGTTTACATGGAAGAAGGTAGAATAAATACCCTCTAAGTTGCTAGAAATGCTCAGGTGCAACATCGCTCCCTGAACAAGGAAATTGATTCCGGAAATCAAAATGTGGTACGGGAGGAACTGCAGAGATGTGTGTACTACTTACGTAAATCTTTACAGGTTATCAGTATACTCATAGAATAGGAGAAGTGCTTAATAACTCGTACTCCACTTGCGACGCTGCTGTATGAGATAAAACACGTTTAACCGTAATGTCATTGGCCTAACGGTACTTGCTGGTATGATGCAGCGCACAGCGTGGTTGTCCCTGTGATATTGCAATGGTAATATGTATGTATCTGCTAAACACGTAATGGTACAAATTTAAAACCGAGTCTAGACGCACTTCTCTTCACGCGAGGAACCATCCGTGTGAAACAATGCCTAATAGCTTATAAAACTCAAAACTATTTAGTACACAGCATGGTGACCAATATTTAGACTTTAATGTGGATATTCAATGGAGATGAAGCCAAGCATTTGGCGATTCCCGCAGTAGCATTTGAGTTGCGGAATGCTTCAGCCCAAGGACCAAACGATTCCTACCTTTGCTTCCACTTAGCTTCCCTGGTTCAGCAGTCTCTATGTTTCTTTTTAAGGAGTGCGCACTGCACGTATTACATTTTCGCCAGTCTAACTGCTCTCCCAAAGGTAAATTGTTAAAGTGTTCTGTCCGAGAGACGAAAAAGTTAGTTACAATTCTTCCACTGCGTGAGGTCTCTTCACGTATAAATGTTATTACTAGTTCTAATGGGATACAGCCGTGTATCCGCAGTAACGTGTACCATCTGTA
The DNA here is from genome assembly GCF_002532875.2 of Varroa jacobsoni. Taxonomy (NCBI): domain Eukaryota; kingdom Metazoa; phylum Arthropoda; class Arachnida; order Mesostigmata; family Varroidae; genus Varroa; species Varroa jacobsoni. Next base: position 43,481 of record NW_019213820.1, on the reverse strand, counting down.
TTGATGTGAGTCGAGGAAGATCGTTCGCGTGGCTTGAGTACCTTGCATAAGTTTTCGCTAAACGCATCTAGTGACGTCATACTATACAGAATGATATCTCGTCTCGGAATGATATAATATGTAAACTTACGGATAACTAGATTTTTATACAATTATGTATGTAACCTTTGCAGATGTTTCGTGTGGCTAAAATCCGCGCTAATAAACGTTGCGAGCGCACAAGATAAAACGTCTTATTACTGTAAATATGTGGGATGTTTAGCAATACTACTTATGTATTTTTTTGTAAAGCTTAGGAAGCTCTGGAAGTTTGCCTATAAGACGAACCATTTTCCGTTCTCAGCACGAAAGGACTTATGAGTCTCCCATCATCTGTCAAAAGATTAGTTGCTGACTTTGCGTGAAGTCATTATCTTAGCTTAGATAGGTTTTGCATCTATAAAAATAACTTCTTCAAAAATTTAACATCCTTTATTCACACGAAGCTTGTGCATAGATTTCGCGTTGGGTAGATTATAAACTCACATGGAAGCATACTTTTGTATGTTTACATATCACATAAATAATCGAGAGAAGGACTATATTCATCTGTTTATGCGTCGTGTATAAATGTTGATACGTTCAGTTCTCGCAATGGCTTTAGGTGAATCAAACGTATACCCCTCAGATTATTTAGTCTAAGAAAGAAAGAGTATTTAGTAAAGTTGATTTGTTTGCAATTATTCCAGAGTTAAAGATTATGAAAGCCTATGGGCATAGTAGTTTGATTTGTGAAACCTGATGCTGGCACTCTTTGACATAACTTAGGTGCCGTAGCATGGAGAAGCTCAATACTGCTTTTGACAAATATGGAAATTTATACATTTTTATTATATTTTTTAAAAGTAGAAAGGTTGCATCGGATTTCTCAAAAATTTAGCTTGAGATTTGTACTTCTAGAATACTTTTTGCGGTTGTTATATCTGAACTTTTTCCTCCATTACTGGTTTTCTAGACAGCCTCTTATCCTTTTAAAAATACGTATTCCTGAAAGATTCAGGTAATCGTAAATAATAATAGTAGATAGTGGTTCTCAGATAATCCCTTTTCAGATAATTCATTTTGGTGTTTTTAGGTATGGTTTTAAATAGAATTTTCAACTTAGGTTGCCAAGATACGTTGAAGCACTCCAAAGTTGAGGCATCAAGTTCTTAATAGCTTTGTGGATAGACTCACTTCTACATAGCCAATTTTGTATATTTATGTACAGTTAGTTACTACGTCTTGTTAGTACGTCGGCCTTGTAACTGCCTATGTACCTAATCTATCTACAAAACTGCACCAAAATATAACCTAGCTATTTTAACATGTGTTATGTATATGTGCGAACTCGAATTCACCAGATTTGAAATAAAGATATTCCTACGGTGGCTGAGCCACCTCCACATTTCATTAAGGTAAAAGGGCGTAAAATACCTTAGATTTTTTTCTTAAAATATAAGTGTCTGTACATTTTATTGTTTCATGAGCCTATTTCGTGTGTTAAACATTCAGTGAAAACACGTTTTCTTCTTCTTTCTCTCTTTGTGTTAATTTTCATATACAAGTATAACATCATGACTATATATAGTTTCCCTATTGTGCGAGTAAATAAGAAGCCATAGTTGCTTACCTTAACGAATCGGTTATGTGATAAGTCTTTTAAGTGATAAGAAATGCAATTTTATATGAGGCTTTAAATATGCGTGTACTCAACGCTGGCTGTTTTTGCCTTCACTATTTATCCCCAGGTTATATAACTTGGGGATAAAAGGACAACGGAGGTGACGTTCGTTTTGTTATTATTATTAGTTATTGTTTTTTGTATGATTAGCTCGGGCGACCTTTTCAAGCGCTAACAAATACCAAGAGGTTTGCGATTCCCATTTTGTTAGCATATTATCTAATAGCTGCCCTCTTATACAAATAAGAAGCAAACTTCCGTAATAAAATATACGCGTATGGCTAAGAGTAAAACATGACATTGCTAATCATCCACAATGTGAAAAAAACGTTAGCTCTAATAAGTTCTTTCTTAAACAGGAACAGTCGTAGATTTGCTAGATGGTAAATTATGAAGGGCCACTTAGTGAAAGGTCAAGTCACAATGAAAGATGTGACATTAAGCTTTTCTGTGATGGTCTGCACGAAACAGCTCGATCCATCAGTTTTATATTTTTCGTAATTATTTAAAATTTTTAAAAATAAGAAGCCGACTGCTTTTGTAAAACACAGACAAAGCGGAAAGTGCTAAAAGACATAAGACATGGTATACTATACCTGTACACATATATTTTTTTATTTTTAGATATTATAAATTAAAATTGAACATCTATAAGTAATTTCTACGGTAGATGGATAATAAATATAGAAGGGCCTTTTGTGTGTAAATTAATTACTCAAGTCAGTTTAATTTCTTAAAGTCTATTTGATAATATATGTATCCTGCATGATCTTTATGTTCATATCTGTCGGATAGTATACCTATGTAGTCAGGTACTTCATTGCTTGAGCTGCCTCACAAATGCATTAAAACTTTCGGCGAGCACTTTAGCTCATATTAAAGCTGGGTGAGGGCATGTGTATGAACAAGCGTAATAATAAACTTTTAATATTAAATGTTTAAAACTGTACCTTTTGTATTGATCAGGAAGAGCTGCTATCCCCTTTGACAGGTCGCGTAACTGCGGTACCTCTATGCGTGCAGTTTGGACAAGTATTTCTCTGCACTTCACAACTGTATGCGTTGCCAACGTTCCTGTCCGTGATATAAATAAGTCTCTACGTTTCAGTCTTGATTTAAATCTCTGTTTGCATGTGATGTAAATGCCTTATCTGTTTTGTTTCACGTGACAGGCCTACATGAGACAAAACATCATTTCAATAAGATTAAGTTTGTTGGTCTGAGTTTGATATTATATAAGCACGGTTAGGTGAGCCTCTGACTAGCTTACATGTATCAAACGGCAAAATTTTATAAAAAGGACGCGTGTGATATATGATTTGGAATCACTGATGGTAGATCAGAACGATCGACGAATGGCCAGCGGGCGGCGGCTGAAACCGCTTCCGACCACCGCGTTCCGCTCTCACTTGCTCCGCCGGTTAATAACCTAGTGTTGAGCCGAACCAACAAAATTCCATCAAGCCGCTCTGCTTAGTAGAATGCGATGAAGGCAGAAACTTAGTTTGCTTTCTTATCTACAGACTGGAATTTTCCTGCATTGGACCTTCGGCCTATGTAGGCAATCACCACCTATTTTTCATCTTTTGCGAATCATCGGCGTACCGAATATTCTCTTTTGCCGCTGACCATGCGAAGGTACCTTTATACAATCCCTAAAACGTAATTACATACACAGAACATAATACTGCCGTAGCTTTAGAATCGAGCCGATCTTGACGACGGACATTTTTAATCACAGTGATTCAAAAGCAGAAGGTGGTTTGAACTGATAGCGTCCATTCAGAGTGAAAAGCAGAGGGAGTACGAATGCGGTTCATCTCATGGTGAAATCACTGATCACTTTTGAGCAATGGCATAGTTCGTAAACCGTACATCAGGCCTGAGGAAGGTTGTTGTATTACTATGATGATCACAGCCACAGTTATTGACACCGATTAACGCACTATTACCAAGAAACAAAACCTGCTGCCTTCTCAGCTGGTCTGTTGACCTCAACCCTCTCTGGCATTGCCGGCCTCTGCCTTGCTCGTTCGCGCTGCCCTATAGGAGGAGCCTGTCATAGGCAGCTGTAGGCTGTGGTTGCTACCCACTGTGGTAAACTCCTTTCTCCTTCCGTCGCGAGCCGACGACTCTACTACCCTCTCTCACTCGCGCTTGCACTCCTCGGCTCTTGCTAGTCTTAGACTCTTGACTGTCGCCTCTATTCCACTGGGTTACCATCAACGTGGTTACTGGGGCATGAGTAAGTGCTACGCACACTCACCAACGAACGGTTAGGTATACCAAGTGGCTCCACCTGACGATGGTCTCTGCAACTACTCTTTAAAATACGGTCCTATAACAAGCACGAGTGTTTTTAAAAGAAAATTACAGCGTATACGCTGACGAAAATTTTCCGTTCCACCTACAAAATGACGAAGGTTCAAATTTCATAAGGCGACTTTGAAACGATATTTTCGGATCTCATTTCCATATGTTGCAATGACAAACATACCTCCGTCTCCTAGGGGCATTGAAGCAGCAGCTTCCTTCTCAGATTACTGACGATGCCATTCGCACATTTAACAGCTCAATATCTGATAGGGACATGATAATACATACGGCCATAGTAGTGGTCGTTGTTTGTAAATCTATGATAAGTATAGTTGAAGTGCCACCCAATAGCCCTGTAACTGCCGCAAGATTTATCACTGTATATATAGAGTAGAAGAACTTCGGCTTTTGGCTAACTTTTTCAACGTGCAAGTATGGAAGCAACATAAAATTAAGTAGGTTCAAATGTGGGAGAAAAATATTCTACAGCAAGGCGATTTCATTTATATCAATGATCGTCCTCTACAAATACTTAGTTGCGTATTCAAACGACTGACACGTCACGTTTAAATAATTTTTTGGCTATTTTAAATAAACTAGCTTATAGTATTAATGTATGTGTGTGTGTATTTAGTGGGTGAACATTTCATGGAATGCCGTCAGAAAAAAATTAGTTCCAAGGTGAGATACCTTTTGATGCTAAAAACCGGCACCCATGATTAAGTCTCTATTTCTCAGAAGTGAGAACGCCAATGGAATTTACCAAAAATTAAAAAGGACACTGGGCAAGGAGGCCTTTGACAAAACAACAGTTCATTACTAATATTTTAGATCTTTATTAAGCTTTGAGAACGCATGTTGCAAGCTTGGAAATCACAGAAGAGGTGGCAGCACCTTGTGATTTTTAACACAAAAAACGTGTAGCACATCGTCACCATAAAGGAAACGTGAATTAGTCACTGCCACCCACCAAAGAAGGATCAGGCGAAACAATGGAAAGCGAGAAAGAAAAAGATTTTGATGGCAGGGAGGAATGGATTCGAACGATCTTGATGATCGCACTCGCCACGAACACCAAAAGCATTTATTCTTGTTAAAGGGAGACGACTAATGCTGCTATTAGGAGCTTTTGTTATTAGACATGCTGCCTAAAAAGAAAGCTGTCGGTGTTACTAAATATCGAATTTCTGAAAAGCCTCATAAACGTACAGTGTGGCAATCGATGCGATGTGGTTACTTTACGACAACGCTCGACCCCATCGATAGGCTTTAATATGAGATAATATAAGAAGAGTATGAGGTCGAAGTTATTGCTCAATTGTGTTGTCTTCGATCTTAGGCCTAAACCGACGAAAAAATAATCAAGCAAGTATTTTAGTCCATATGTTCTTTAGTTTTAAGTCCCTGTTATCTCAGTTGCTTCCAGGCGGTGAAGAAAGCAATATTTCGCGCAGCGTATCCTATCGCCAACTTTCTCTGTAAAAATGAGATTGAAATATGGTAATTAAAATCACATGTACACAGTTTTTAAAAAAATCGTAAAGCCTTGGTTTTACCATGCAAACAGTAAAGGGGAGCACATCTATTATATATCAGAATGTCGTCATTATTCAAGATTTTTGGTTCGCTAAACTGTAGCGAAAACAAGTAGTTCGTAGTTATCAGCGATCGACTTTATTATTTCTTGCGTTATCGCTTGTTACTGTTATATAATATTTTAATATAAACGTGTTTAATACAAGGAAAGATAAAACAAAGGTAGTTTTCTTGCAATTGTAACCAAAATGTGGTTGCTACTTTAATATTATTTTTCAAATTTCAAGCTAAAAGTGCAAAAATAATGATTAAAGGTGAAAGTTGCTGATGTTTTGTTCAAACAAGCTGATAAAGAAATTATTTTTTTAATATATAATTCATCTTTACTAGTATATATTGTATAGGGTGCTGTTCCTAAGACTAATATGTCAACGAAGCAGGAACAATAGTACTTGAATCGCGCAGCAGACAGTTTAAAGTATGTGCACCAGCAGCATTGCACAAGTAACGAATGAAAGGTACACGAAGATATTGATGCTAATTTTTGTGATGGTGCAGTGGTAATGCATTTTCCTACTGCACTTAGGAATACTTGAGGTTGTTTAGATTCGAAACAAGACCGAGCCGCGGAACAAAAGCTCACAGAAGCAATAGGCGTTGGTCTCTGCGGCTTTGCTCATTACACCTGCAAAATGGCTGAATAAGGCACCGAAGACAACAGCTGGCCAGAAAGCTACTGATTGAAAAAGAAACACTAAAAAGAATAGCAATCATGAATAAAAAAAATACTACTTCTCCGTGCAAGGTTTGATTTGAATTAATATTTGAATCAACTCTCAACCAAGGCTCAGCCATGCAGCGTCCAGCGTTTAGTAGATAAGGGTCTGGCAATACCAAATAAATACCTTAGCAGTGAAGTCTGATTTGCGTAATGCATTATTTCGTAATCTTATTTAAGAAGTTCGAGACCGAGGACGGGCACTTCGTTCCTCGTTTGGAGTCAGCATTCTGAAACAATGCCTAATAACACTACTGGGCGTAAGATTCGAAGCATTTATTCAAACGAAATTTTAGAGCTGGTGGTTTGTTGTATCGTACTTTTCGCTGTGCCGTGAGGCCGACGCATTATATCAGCCACTGTTCTATATGTCCCTCTGGTGTATCCTTTCTTCCGCAACCATCATCTGTTACCATGTGATCCCGTTACACCATGTCCACCAGCTGTTCGAGACTTTTACATACCTGAATCCGAAGTGCTTTAATACAGGCACTAATATAGACCTTGTGCTTCATTCTTGAGAAGGCTCACATGCAGGTAATAGCGAACGAGCCTTTTGGCGTTACTGGCTTCAAAAGACTTTGCTTGATGTTTTCCCAATATATTTTCAGCAATACGAACAATTGTAGCATCGCCATTTGAAATTATTGAGATATCAGGTTTATCAAAAATGCATTTCTGTTCCACTTCAATTCGTTATGCGGTCGTTTAATCTCGGTGCTGAAGTAGAATTTCCGTTATGATATATAAAACCATCTTCTGATTCCTTAGTAATCGCATAGCAAATTGCAATGCGTTGAACTGTTACTTTTGTATAATCAAGAAAGTTCTATTCTATGACAAATTCTATGAGAATTTGTCAGGCACGAATACATAGGAAATAACTGCTCTCTGCTCCTACTTTGGAGATAATATTTTGCCTCCACCATGATTCCATATATTTACTTTCTACTATATATTATAATAAAAGCGAGTGTTCTTTTGGTAAAAAAATATATAACTAAACACATACAAAACGCGACACGCGCATCTTAAAAAAATCAAATTTGAACAGGGCACGTTTTTACCAACGTCAAAATATAGTGTAAAAAAAAGGAACAGGGTTGTATAAGGCGAGAATTTGTTAATTGAGAATACTATCTATAACTGATTTATCAAGTTATAAAGATATTGTGGGTTATTTCAGCAGCAGTATAGCCCTGATGAAGAGTCAGCGTTATGTACTAATGCAGAAGAGAGTACTGAAGTATTTTGGTAGGGATCAAGTGCGCTTGTGATATATTCGATTTTTTGTACGACTTTTGCACACCACGAATTATTTTGGTCGACTTTAACATGCAGCAAGACGAACGGATGACCGACAAGTTCTGTGATGACTTTTGTAAGGCAGACAGCTATTTGTATGATGGTTGCTTACAGTAATAGATCCGCAACAAACCGTGTCTACCAAAAGAGCCAACGGCGATGCGACGAATCTACAAATCAATAATATTCGATTTTGCTATTTAATAAATTATAACACTAAGGCGCATAATTTGCATACTGACAGTATATTGAGCATGAGTGTTTGTAGCTTAGTTAAAATGGATACCTTCAGACCAACCAGCCTGAAACCAGTATCTGTGATAAAAGGATACTTTGGTGTATCCTAGCACATTTCACTCGACAAAGTGCCATTGTACTCTACTTTTCTTAACAGTCCTCACGTATGCACATACAAAATCAATCCTCAGTCTGAACATTAGGTTGCAATCTTGTAACAAGAGTTGCATAGCATACTATTTGACACGATGATTTTCTGACATCTCAAATGTGCGTAATTGTAAACTAAAAGCGGCCTTGAAGTGCACGGTGTTCTGCAGAAGCCTATATGGCGTCTTCGCAAAGGGTGATTCACGACAACTGACACAATCTCTATTGACGATTCATTAACGCAACCAGAGTAATTGAGAAGTGTCTGATTTGATAGGGAAGCGCGTAGTTTATCCACTAAGACCACAAAATGTATTTCTATCATCTTGTGTACTCATGTTTCTTACGTTACTTCAAGCAGCGGAAGTTATGTCGCCAATCGCCGTGCACGCTTTGATCCAACACACCTGCAACTGGTCCGTTTTCCGTGCCTGCTTTATTAGGTTAAAGCATTACACCAGTACCGATGTCAAACATGGCATTAAAAAGATCATGTTCTGGCACAAGTCGTGACCGAGCAGAGTCGGAGTATTTACTGCTAGGCAACCACTTTACAGCTACTTGCCTTTTTTCAATCCAAAAACATAGGCGCCGCAAACACCACAATAATACAATAGAGACGTTTGGTTTATTTATAAAATTTCAGTGTTGATGGTAACATAACTACGATTAGTAGTAACTGCTAAAAATATTCATACCTTTTTCCGAATATTTATTTAATTTACATCTTAGCTGCATACTACAGAATGTCTCTTATAAATTCTTCTACTGAGTAAGTCTTACAGGGAGAAAGAACTTTGGACGCTTGTTTAACAATTACGTACAATCGACATTTTTACTTCAATGAAGCAGGACAAAAAGATGTTACAAGGCTGTTATTTCACAGCTCAAATGCCCTGTCTGCGACCTAGCGATGCCGGCCACATCGAACGGTAACAATTGAAACAGTCTCAAACAAGATATTCAACAACAAGTCAACAGCAAATTCTAATTAATGCTGACTAGCACTTCTTCGTTTTTAGCTTCAACAGGTCCGTAAACGAATGTCGAGTCGAATGTGGACTGGTCACTCTAAAATGGCTTGGCCGACAAATTTCATCTTGTTTCCTTAAAATCACCAACTGATTACTGATGTCCTCCACAGTGCACATGCACTTCGACATGTTTCAAATGATATTCCACATGTGGCAGCTTTCACTGTTGTTGTAGCATAGTGCAGATTAAGCTCTTCACTTTATCCCTCTTTGCCATTAGCGAAATTAGACAAGGTAACATTGCTCCGACTAAGTAAAAGAACTCTTAGTGCCTCGGCTTGGCGTAGTTTTTGCCACATCACAATTACAAAATGTATTTGAATTCAAGATCCTTTAAGTTTTTAACTCCGCTTTTCGCGCTCTTCCATGCTTTTCGTGTTTCCTTTACTCACACTGAGTATTAATTTTATAAAACGAGTTTTTAGGCAACTTCCCTTGGATAGTTTCCAATTAATGAATGAATAAAATATTACTTCTCACATACCAGTTTAATAGGGTGTGTCACTCATGGCGACCAAATTTCATGTAATAAATGGTGTCATTTAAAATTATTTGCCTTTAATATTTACAACATATTGCATTAAATAACTAAAAACAATGATACTTAATAAGACTGGCTTCTTTTCTTATTATTTTATATCAAGGAGAGCTTTTTGGAGGCTTCTCATGAGCTGTCTACTCACCATTTGCATTACCATAGCCAACATATTAAATATTATTTCTTTAGGAAAATTAATTTTTATATAGTATATACCGCTGGTTGGCCTTCTTTGTGCACGGACTTACGTAAAAGAAGTATCCAAGGTATCGCTTAATATCGGAATTTTTTACTTGGGCCAGTAGTCCATTAGTTTGATACGATCACATATGAACAGGAACTAGCCATATTGTATACTATAAACTCTTATGCTATCTTTTCATAGGTTACCTCAAGAAAATATGCTATTCGTTAACAACATGATGTGTTAAACAAGTTTTTTTCTTGATGAGAACTTTGCAGGTTATATGTGAAATTCATCTGACTTAAGCGTCAGACTACAATTAAAATCATAAGAGGTTCAATATAATGGAAACTCCTCATGCGCAATTTTTGGCAGCAATTAGATTACTCGCACTACGAAAAAGGCCAATTCTAAGAATTAAAGAATTAATCCAAGCTTTATTTTAGTTACAAACGTCTTCAAACATCTAGATAATTCATAACTTATATAACTTGATGAAGAGGCTCCCTGCTCAATGTCCTTGCATCAACATTTTTCTATATCAATCTACTATCATATTCCGTGCCTTTATTTAAGGCGAAGAGTTTAGTAGCTTTGACTTTTAGCTAACTACAGGAACAAACTTGGCTCTAAAAAGCAGACTTGATAATTAGCATTGATAGCTGCTGGTCATATTTCATCTGAAACGGATATAATACTTTACGATCATGCACAATATCTTGCAAGAGACGAAGTCGTTTGGCGGTCAATCAAGTCATATTTCTTTCCAGTGAACATGCGAAGCTGTGTAGCTATAAATTTGGTAAAAAAACAATTCTTGTGTGTCATCCCCTTCACCAGGTGGCACCCATTTGCTCGACATCAGTCAAAGCGACGAGTAGTAATGGTATGGTTGACTTACCATGTAGCATGGTCTGGCAGTGTACGTTAGCTCTTACAACATATACCGAGTTACATGCATATCTAGTACGAGATGACCGTTAATAAAAAATTCAGAATTCCATAAACTTAATAGCAGCCTACCAAGCATAGAGCAACCATCAAAGAGCACCATGTGACAATGATCGCTTTAGACAACAAAGGGTGTTGCAAGTGTACATTTATAAGTAGATTGATAGTAAGATAGAAATGTAGATTGATAGTAATTCGATTCTTCCATTGGTTCTCGCGACCATCTTAACAACACCATTTTTACTGTTAAATGCTGTAGGATCCAACAAACGACTGCTTCTCATTTCAATTCGCATTGGTCAAACAAGCCGTCCTGCATTTGCTTGCATATAATTTATCTACGATTTGTGAAGCTGCTGCTTACGATGGAACGACACAATCGCCGGAGCGGCATCGGATACCTTTAAGATGTAGGCGACTGAACGATTTGTGTGAGCTGTCTCTTCCGGGACAGTACGATTTAGTAAACAAGCTGGTGCACATCTACAGTCTTCGCATATTTGACGATGCTCCAGGCACTGTTCATACTGTAAAAGCCCACCCTCAAATGGATAATATTGCACGTTCAGAGGTAATGGCAAAATCCCGTCTTGCACTACGCAAAGGACCTGCGCTTCTGCATTTGGAACGGCCGCCCCTATCTCAGTCAGATTCCGGGCGTTCATCGTTAAACGCCTAATGGTAAAAACTGACCGAACACTATATTATGCAGACTGCTACACGGTTTTCTATTAGTGCACTGTTAAGCGACCCACGCGATGGAAAAACTTTATTTATAATCGAGTGGCGAAGATTCAGCGCATTTCGTCGCCTGAATGGTATCACGTGCCACGTATCTAGAAAATTAGTTACTTTACCACAAATAGGGTGTCAGTAGCAAAGCTAAGGGCAAATTAGTAAAGGTCGCCTGATCTAGACTGGCTGGACGACGGATTGTACAAGATACTTAGACTTGCTAGCTAAAAGAGTTTCCCATTGTTCGCTACGGAACATTACCTGATCCTGGCTCCTCTTGAGCCAGTATAAGTACTTTCTCTAACGATTTCAACGGTGCATGCGGCTACAAAGTGGCGTTTTACATCTCAAACAAGGTCTTATTATTTTTCGCCATCCTTTGTCTTCTGACCCCGAAGTTCATAAAACCGCAGAGAAGAATTCAATCGAGTAGACACAGCAAAAAGGCTTCGAATAATAAGAGAGGCCTGATGCGATAAGCGACCACGTAGTAAATAGCATCTTATGTACTTTTTAATGACGAAGACCGACTCTTGCAAGCCAAAATGGGATTGACAAGAGGTCCTCAATTCAGCTATGACAAGGTAAAGCCCATAGCTTTATTAGGGAAGCCATGTCTCGCTAAGCTTCTCATCCAACATCGTCACCGCGCATTTTGTCGTGTATGCTGTTCAATCCGTTCTGACCTTCCTAAGTGGCCAAGTTTGAGCGACACTTCACTAACCCGTAGTCTGTTGACGAAGTCCAGCTATCACTCTCGGTAGATCGAGTCGCACTATTACTTATATTCGTCTCAAACGGCATCGATTTCTGTAAAGCATTTTATACTCAATTTGGTGGGCACGGCCAAATACTACATCACGCTCATGACCTACAACGGTATTCGCGCAATTCGTCGGTAACTCGTACCAGCGGTATTTACGCCAGATGCTTACATGATTTCATGGCCCATTTTCTAAATACAACCCGGCTGAATTTACGTTCCCTAGACAAGACTCAAATATTTGTTCGGGCGGCTAGCAACATTAAACCACTGTCCAATTCGATTCGAGATCCAATGGTGCGCTAGCGTAGGATAAATTAATCGCTCAACTGTGCTTGAGTCCCATGGCAAAATGGATTAGTAGCAAGGCTGGTCGGCACGGTCAAACTAGTACTTCTCAGGGCTTCTAGGCGTAGCCTTGTTAGTTATCAAGAATTGTCCACGGTTGTTTGCAGGCTCGCCGCCGTAGTCAACAATTGAGCATTCAGCTCTATTACTATCGATGTTTATTTTTTTCTACTGTTCTCATCTTTTCAGCCCCTACATGGCAGCCCAATAGGTCTCGCGCTAGCATCGCTTATATCCCTTGACTTGCATGTTGCAAGCGGTATTAAGTCAACTACGTTCGGTACTGTTGCAGAAAATAGACTATTTCAGTTTCCTATATGCCTACTAGTAACGAGAGCACCTTTTGTAACTGTGCTTAGCAAACATGGATCACAAGGGAAAACCAAAAATCATTGAAGTTGGTAACGTCTATCTGGTTAAGGACGACAACCCTCCAAGGCTGGGATCTCGCACGCGTGGAGGATCGACCACCTCTGGTAAGACGGAGCGACCAAATGTATGCAGTAAAATTTTCTGCTGGCATATATCCCGCCATGTAACTCAACCAGTGTACTCGCTAGAAATTATTTAGGATTATCAAGTGATATTAATGCAAATAATCGGTTCATTCATTGGGTGGAGTAGCATTGTTTGCTTCTACTCTAGGGTGGACTACTGAAAATGATAGACTCTAGGCAAACATTAGAATAATATTTCTACTATAATAGAGAATATTTTGTTTTGAAACCAAACTCTAACTATCGGTCGGATCATACTATCTTTTTCATGAGCATGCTAGGCTTTGCGTGTAGTTTTTATGTAGAACAATTCTTGTGCGCCATCGCCTACATCTCATCTCTTTCTTTAAAACCAGTTAGAATGACAAGCAGTGGAGGTGTGACCGACCTAACATGTGACACGGTTTAAAAATGTATGTTAACTCCGACGGTAGAGATAAGTGTACAGAATATGAGCAAACTACTAAAAACGAATTTATAACTGAATAGAAATCTACGTCTTATAAAACGACCACTAATAAGCGGTATATGGTAATGATCGATTTAGGCGCTAAAACGTGTTATAAGTATATACTCCTATTCAAGTTATTGCTGCCTTTACACTCACATTAAATTGAATCGTCCACTGGTTGTTTCCGAGCGAAGAGCAGCCCTCTTAATGACACTACTTTTACAGTTATACACTGTAGTTTTATTCGCTAGATTGGCAGTGATATGTTTTGATCACGTCCGATCTGTTTTCAAATTTTAACAGCAGGTAATCTATTAACCTTCAAGTTTCCACGAACACTGAGTTCGTTGCTGCAATGTCCGTCCTATCTACTCAGGTAAATCAAAGGTTGTGGTTGGCCTACAGATTTTATGTATAGCGCCGACTGGATTATCACAGCATTCCCCCGAGGGCCAACTCTGATGTAAAGTAGGAGACGTTTTGCGGAATTCTGCAATCATCAGCAGATCTTTTTTTGCGTTAAAACGCATCGAAATCTAGAAATCAAAGAAAAGAAATTGCTATTATCAGTGAGAATAAGAGGAGCACACTAGCTTCAACATAGTGCGCTAATTCGTCTACATACCCATCTTAAAAACAGACAACAAGTGTCTCTGAGACGCACACATCTTTTACAAGTAGGACCCTGAATAACGGCAGACCTGGTGCTCTTCATGTGAGAACGCCCGTTCCCGAGAAATTAACAGCTCTCATCTTGACGGTCAAACACAAGTAACCTGCAAGCCTGAAGTAATTATGGCTTTCGTATGGTTGCATAAAACAAGTACATCTATTTCAAACTTAGAATCTCACATGGAAGAGTTAATATATCAATAATGTAAAAACATATAAACATATCATGGATAACACTATTAAGCTAGTTTAAGGGTAACTCCGTTGTTAAATAGACTTTGGTTTGTCGTTTATTTTTATGGTAATTAACCTCTCCTTTGGTATGCTTTTAATGTGTATCCGTCTTAGTGACAAGCCGACACAATTCTTGAGGTTTCAAGATAGCAAATGATTACCCACTGGAAATAGATATAATAACAATAACAATCAAAAGGAATTTTATAATTACATTTGCCGCTACATTCGGTACAGTTCGAAATAAGGCGCAGCTAACAGCTTTCATACTTACATGAAACGTATGTCGCCGTAAAACTTATGTAAGCATTAAAGTCTATTATCTTTTCTACATGGCCCATATACATATCTTCGGTGCATAAGCTGAGTTCTATTTTCTTGGTCCTGTTTAAATTCAGATGAAGAATTCTAGAAACTGTTTATATACTTTCCTGTTAATATACTGTTTCCGAACTGGCGTCATTCGGACACATTCAAAAAGGTTATGTTCTTCATGCTTTACTTCTAGAATTGATTGATTTAGTTTGTGGCGGAACCGACGAAAACGAATTTTGCTTTCGATGTTGTTACGTAATAACATCTTAGTTGAAGATATCTAAATTATTCAGTTTTCCTTTTTCCAGTGATCTATATTACTGCAATAAACTTCTTGACATTCTTGTTGAAACCAATACTCTAAGCGCGAGGCCAAAAGCATTTCTAGACTCTAGCGTTCTCAATTTAGAACATGCAACTTGGGATGAAACTGATTTGCTGGAGGTAAAGAAATTCACAGAGGCAGTACGAAGAGTATGTCACCGTCAGTGAGTTTAATTAGAATTTAGAGAGCTTGATGAAATTTATAACGGTTATTTAAGCGTTACAAGGAAACGGTTTGTAATGGAGGATTCGCTTGCAACTTTCCCACGCTGGTCATTTGAACAATAAACTGCATTAAAAGATATTTTGTACAAACCTACGCTAATATCCAGAAGTTTAATCACAGTAACCGAGGTGCTGGGCAAAATACACCGATGCCTTCAAGTTTACGTCAGCCTGTTGAATTGTGTAAAACATTATCCTAGTTCAACCACAAGATTAGTGAAACTCCGGAGATGATACCCTTAATTGCATACAAAAAGTTGCGATACTCTGTACGCCCTTTGTCTCTGGCGTACACACAGTCAGGAGATAAGTAGCGTGTTCCTGATTTACTCCGTCAAACATAGTCGGCTTAATGAGCAGAAAATAAATCTTAAGAATTCAGAAACTAAGCACACAGTTTTGCTTACAGCGGTGATCCATAAGCAATTTGGAAATGTTATCTGTTCAGCTTCAGGTTAATAATTGATGAGAATGGAAACTTCTTTGGTCGAAATATGATGGAAGGTGAGGGAACATTCCATGTTGGTTAAGACCTGAATAACTACAGTATTAAGATTGGTAGACAAATAAACACAGACCTGGCTTATATCACTGGAATATGTCAAAAGCTTTATGATGAGTCCGCAATAGTGATGCCGCTGACGAGAGGGAGTGACAACCCTGAGGGCAGCATTCAGTAGCGCCTGATGTCGGATGCAATTATAGCCAACATCCTACACCACTGTATGATATGATCTAATAAGAAGGAATTGCGTCACCATTAAAGTCACTTGCAAATTAGAGGCATGCCAGGTAATTTTAGGCATAGTTCTCAATAATCTCATTGTTTACATTATATGATGCGATAATTTTGAAAGCTACAAGCGAACGTCCAGACTATACAACATTACAAATGATAAGAACCGTAAGTATTTATGTAAAATGGAGTGCAAGCAGAGTTCTAATATTACAGCTAATGGCGAGTGGTTTGCAACGGGACATTACAGAAGATTCTATATTTATTAATTTGAATTACTGCACCAATGTCACGTGGGAGCTCTAGAACAACCTATATTCAGATGGTCATTACCGGTGTACTATACTGAACTGTCCATGTGTAGGGTGCACTGGCTATGTATGTGCTTATCAAACTTAGAAACACACAAGATGCTCTAATTTCGCAACCGGGCATAGCCGCAGTTTGGTTCGTGTTGGAAGAAGTCGTTTGAATCGTTTGAAGCAATATTTAGCAGCTTTGCCAGAACAAATTTCAACCAAAATCTGAGTTAGAATCTGAAAGATCTGAATAAGATACAGTATTTGATATATTTCCTTATAATACGTCGATACGTAATCCTTCGGTACGTCGATGTATAATCCTGCTACCACATTTCCATCCCACAACCTTTCGCCTAACTTTATTAGTGACCGGCCAAACGCTGTCTCTATCAAAAACTCTTTCTGAAAGTTAAACTTATGTAAGGCAAACAAAACATTCGAGTCGTTCGTTATGTTCGAAAGTTTTCGGAATCAGAAAAACCAGAATCAGGAAAAGAACAGCATTAGCAATCAAACAGTAATAATCATATATAATAATTTTTAAATTTAAAAGGGTAGAGAGTTTAGAAAACGTTCCAGCTATTTGACATGTTTTTGTACAGAAAAATTAAATAATCTGAAACATGCTTAATACCTTCTACTTGTTATGGTATTTCTTATCTGGATTTTATATCTAATTAGACAATCATTGCATGAAAAATAATTTGATCTTCTGGACAAAATATATTAGTGGGTTTATCGGGAGAATTAAAATTCCCGTCTGTTTTAAAAGCAAGCCAGAAATACTTACCAAATTTTTAAACTTCTAAGTAAGGTTTCTTAAATTTACCACCTCATTTATTAGGCGTATCAATAAGCTGCAACATAATCATAGCCGGCAGTGATAATAATTTACTTCATTAACAAATGAATAATAATGTTAGCATCAGTGATCAACAGCAAGCGAATCAGGTGGTGTTAAAAAATTAAAAATTTAAACAGGAGCGTTTGTTTCTTGGCGTTTCACGAAAACTCAATTATAGTTGCATATTCTCCTAAAATACCCACTGAAGTTATAAATACTTAAAAGTAATTTTTTTTTAGAGGAAAAGATCATGCATTAGAAAAATAACGCTCATGCCAAATGGTTGCAATGTGATCAACAAGTCAAGAAATGTATAAATAATAAAATGACATTCAATTATTCAAGTATGAACACTGCCTGCTTATGTGTTGAAGACTAAAAAGTCGTGAAAAAGAGTCTAGTAAACTGCGCCTAAACAAACCGTCGCTCAAATGCTAAAATAACTCTGTGACGCAGTCTTTTAGATGCTTACTCAAAATGTTCTTATATTTTGGTAGACATAATTAACCTTTGCTTGGAAACCAAAGTAGTAGAATTGCTATCCGCTGTCTCAGTTGGAGGTTCTGTTTTTGAAGCTAGAAAGCTTGTATATTAACTCTTGACGAAAAGTCGATTCATTAATATGAAGAAGTTAATTAAGTTAAAATTGCCTGTTCCGAATTAGTGAAAATGAAACTTCGGGTCACAAATACAAACGGCAACTTTTTATCGGCTGCCAATTTGGATGTAAATGATGAAAAACAAAATGGTTTATTGGGGCTTATTATCTACGTTACATATACCGGAAACGGATTGTTATTGCAGGCACTATGATAATAGCTAAAACAAGGCTAAAATGCTCATCGATCGAAAAGCTAGGATGATCATCTAGCACCTTAGTTGTGTGTAGGTATATTCAAACATCGATACGTCAAACGAAGCAACACCTGTCAATTATGGCGGCAACAAACAAAAATAACATCTTTATATAACACTGAATTATTATTAATAAAAGATAGCACAGATAATCAAGAAAAGATGATCTATGCTGTGTTCTTTTAATTTGTCATTAGTGCAATTAAAAGATCATGGGATGGCTTTTTATGTGCTACAAAGAAAATTAGTCTCAATTGAAGGCTATGAAAAAAGAAATAGAAATATACAGCGAACGGAATGGTATTTCGGCAAAATCGAGAATGCGTAGAGAAATGGTATACTGGGCACTCATTCAGGCAGTTATGTAATATTTTTTATAATAAAGTGCCGACGAATTAAGTGCAGAATATGCGCGGACGCTGAAGCCAGAAAAAATAAAATAAAGATTTATTAGATAACTTATTATGGATATATTAGATAACATAACGATATATTGAGAAAAATATATTTGGAAAAACTCAGTAAAATTGGTTGCCAATATTTAATTTTTTTTTCTGCCATTTAAGATGAACTGTTTTAGCGAGTATCCATAAAATTCTTTTGGGTTCTCGGTATATCAAAAAACTTCGCAGTGTCCGTACAAACATATTAGGCCAATGCCTCGGTCCTTGGATTAGTCCGCCAACCCATTGGTATAAACTAAAATATAATCTGGAAGGAGACACTGTGAAAATTTCCAGAATATACTAAAGAAAGAAGTGAGGATTTTACGTATTCGATATGCAGATACAGCAGCATCGTGCCGCATGGAGAATATTAACATATTTTGGTAAATAGGTTATCCAACTTCTGTAATCTACCTTTGATCAAGTGTCAACTAGGTTTTAGTGGTAAATGAAATAAAATACTCCCATTCTTCACGCAACTATAATATATCAGTATAAACAAGTTTAAATGTTCGGCATTAAACAAGACAAAAGTTCAGATAAAATGAAAGTATTTCCGGAGAAGATAATAAGTGAATTGATTTGGTACTCAACGAATAAACCAAAATTTTCGACACTTCCGTAATATTTAATTGGCTTTAACTGGTGTATGATTGCGTATTTTATTTGTGTGACATACGAGACGATGATACAATAGGTGTATCGTTCGTATTCG
The DNA here is from genome assembly GCF_002532875.2 of Varroa jacobsoni. Lineage (NCBI taxonomy): Eukaryota > Metazoa > Arthropoda > Arachnida > Mesostigmata > Varroidae > Varroa > Varroa jacobsoni. The sequence continues at coordinate 24,288 of NW_019213820.1, read as the reverse complement.
CGAAGGCTCACATAACTCTACTGAGCTTAAAGAAAACCATTATTAGCTCATCATTAAAGAAAAAGAAACCCAATTTATGTTTTTGCAAAAAATGAGATTGAACTTACTTCAAAGCGCTAACAAATTGGCGCGAACGTCCAGTGCAAACACTTAAAGGAAACTAAGGGGTTTAACATTTTCATTTAGAGAATTCATACGTTTTTCGAGATGTTAATTAGGCGCCTGCTGAGGTATGTAGCACCATATGACAATTAGCTTTAACATGAGGCCTAACGGATCCGGGTGACAAGAAATAGCCGTAACTAAAGATAAACCGGATATTCAAAGGTAGAGCAACTATTTTTTTCCTAAATGTTTGCAACAATAATTGCGTCTGGAGGGGATTTAAGAAAGGCTTTGGATATTTAAGGTCACCATATATGCGAAATCAGAGCTCACTAAAAAATAGAAAAAGCAGCATTCTCAGTTCATCGTTGCGATAGCTTAGTGGGTGACATATTCGTCTGCTAATCTTAGGGGTACATTGTGGTCTGTGTTCAAAGCACAGACACACTTCGTTTCGTGTTGGAGTTCGAACGTCTAATGGAATGCCTAACGGCAATACTGGATGTAAACTCGAAACATAGAGCGAGGAACTCAGTCCGAACAGAGTATACCAGCTAAAATAATCTATGCTCTGCCGGGAAGGGGACTTTTCGTCTTTCCTCTACAGTATTAAAACAGAATCTGAAAAAATTCATAGGTGACTTAGCCCCATAACTTATCCTTAAAATATAGGTCACTCATATTGAGTCAACCATATTTATCTAGTTAATAACTTGTCTGTCGGATTATTTAAGTACTGAAAGCGTCAATTATATAATCGGAAGTGCATTAAACGCCGAAAATTTTAAGTCGAGACTGGGTTCTGTTCTCAAGCTGCCACCTTGCCACGCACTACGTTGATTTTTAGATATGCTAGGAGCCTATACAGTATACCTGCTGAATAAAATGAAGTGTAAATGAAGTACTTTTCTATAAGAAATCTTTAAAAATTATGTAAGGGAAGAATGAAGCCAAATTGATTCAATTCAATAACCAAACATTTTATGGAAAAAAAATAGAAAATAGTACTTCTTGAAACAGTTTTTAGTTGTTAACTGGTTGTACTACGTAGCAGAGTCGTCTGAATTGCTAATGCTCATCTTTTTGAGGGCGTTGCCATGATAATCATGAACGTGCTGCCACCACTAGTTCAAATTTTAATTCTGGAATATGGTTAGGCAACCATACGGTGACCATGTCGTTTCATTTCTGCAGAGGTAAGGCCAGGTAATTCCAGTGCGCGCAGGTTGTTGCTAATACATACACAAAAAATAATTTTAAAAAATTAATGAAATCAGCAACTTAACGGAGAACGGTAGTTACGATGTTCCTCAAAGTAAAGATGAAGCTTTGCATACTTACCTCTATATATTTATAAAAATGATAACAGAAACCCTAAAAACTAGATATGTCAAGTTTTAAACAAAATCTGTAGTGTAAATACGCACTTAGTAAACTCCATGTGAAAAAAATAGTGTGATTCTGAATCAAAGGATACGATGCTGAGGGCCACAAAATAGGAAGTTGAGAGGAATAATTGGCTCTTACATTCGTAAGTTTCCTAGATTGGAAGAACCTTTTGATAGCATGAATAAACAAAAATTTGTTAACAAGTTTAATTTAATGCCTGTGAAATGATTAAAGCATACTTAATAGGTGAAAAAGGTTACGATTAAAGACAAGGTGAGTTTAGTCATAGAAATTGGTTGGGGCGTGCTCCAAGAATCGGTGCTAGGGTTAACACTGTTTAATGTGTATATTAACAACCTACATGATTTGTGTGTGGTTAAAGGTCATTCGATTTCATGACGATGCTAGTACCTTATTGTACGAGACAAATTATACAACTCTAACCAAATGCGTTACGAAGGCTTTAAAAACAAGGATGAAACTATAAGCAGTTTCTCTTCAATAGGAGTTTCCCTTCAATTCTCTTCTTCTCTGTGCAATATCTTCCGTGTTAGAGACTTCCATATGAACATAGGATCATTGCTAACGGATAACTTTAGAGCAGGTTCTATGATGTGTTTCTTCGTTCTTACTTCCTCTTTTTTCGAAATTCTTTAAGCCTTTAGTTGCGCGATGATTGTTTAAAACGACAATTGCAGTCAATACCTTTGGGTATACTTCCAACAAAATTTGGACTATTGTATGCACATTCATTATATTCTAAAAAAAAATAAGTTTTACTAATTCTCCTCTCGTTAGAAATGTAGCCATTATGAAATTTAGAAGCCTAGTATACTACCTTTTTGTTCGCTTTCGCTTTAAGCAAGCTTTAATATGTCTGCTATGTTTTTTTTTGATGATACAAATTAAGTGTAGTAGAATTTTTTTGGTATATGGTTTGCAATGGTCAAGCAAACAAATAATTAGGCTGTTAAGAATATTTTGCATTGCCACTGTAAATTATGTATCTACCCGGCATCAGTATATACAAACGACAAAACTATCGGCAAATTAAGGAAATCACTGAAATACAATTTACCGTACTAGAGTAAAGTTCAAGGAGAATCAGCCGTCGAGCTCTCAGTTAATGAACCAACGCCTTGTCGTTGTACTGGTACTATTTTCTCCAGAGAATAATTGTTAGTCTAGCCTATATATCTTTGCTAGTACTGATCATATACGAAACACTCTGGGCTGCTTCTGCAAAATTCTGACATCTGCAAAAAGTCGATGTCGCAAATTTACTTCCTCTTATAGGTTTCGGTACACAACACTTGCTTTTCAGTAAACGACAAACTACTAGGTCGGTCGAAAAGTAATGGTCGTTTTCCACAAAAAAATTGAAAATGCTGCGTTTTATCTGAACTATAATAGTAATCTAATTTATTATGTATCCGTCCTCCCTATTTACCACTTTCCTCCCATTTTTCAATCAAGTTATTTGCTTCGTTTCATTGAAGTCTGGTGCCGAAGGAGTACAATCAGTTTTTGGTACTCTCCTTCATTATTGAATGTATGACTACCAGCTTCATGCATAGTGATAAAAAAAAGTGGTTCGATGGCGTAAGAGACCGAGGATATGATGATTGCAAAAGGGCTTATTCAAGTATTTGCAGGGCGGCTTCTTTTTAATTGGATTGTAAGGCAGGAAGATGACTTTGCCTATTGGGTTGTTTGGTTGGATAGCTTAGCATATTCAATTAAATTGAATTGTGCAGATCCTTGTTTACCGTCTTGTTTTTACTAAACATCTCCCAGTAGATAAGACCCTTTTAGTTCCAACTCAAATCATGATGCGAAACCAAGCGTATTTCCCCAAGCCATTATTCATTACTATTTCTATTTATACTGATGTAGAGACACCACTTCTTATCATTCGTAACAGCTTTCTCTACATGTGTACGTTATTCCTGTTTAATGAAGGGCTAAATGTTGAGAGATGATGAGAAGAAATTTCTCAGTACCTTTCACTCAGTTTATGTAACATTATAATTTTTGGGTAAATTCGAACGAGTAAAGATGACTGATGATAGGTCACGAACTGCAGTCTGCAGTTCATTTTCTCGGCCAATTGACGACTTGTTTCCCGATTGTCTTTTTTCGAAGATGCCTTTAGGCTATCGTTATTGAGATCTAATGACCAACAAAAGAGAGGTGCATCTTCCAGGTTATTTTTATTAAATAAATGAAATTCCGTCTAGTCATTGGAGCTGCTGGTGACCTAAAGTACACAAATTTTAGTTCGTCCAAGTAAATGATAAAAGCAGCTATCTACATTTATAAAGAAACTACAATGGTGCGAACTCCAATGAATAAGTATACTAAAAAGCTTTAATTCCATTTGCTAGGTTAAATTTTACAACGATTGAAAAGCCCGCAATTTTGCGCCGGTCGGTCTAATATAGTCACGTCAAGGCGATTCGTCAAAAAATAGTCACCATAGAAAACCCGCAGAGCCTTAGAAGGCATCCAGATGGAATCGATGAATACCGAAAAGTTACGACACTCAAAATCTTCAGTTTTCAGTGTTTTTGCTTTCTTGGCTTTTTGGGCCATTTCCAGTTAGGAATCGCCATTATAATCGGTTATAATCCTCTTTATATATTTTCAGAAAATATTTAGGTTTTTGTAAAATTCCTCATGTATTTTAAACTACCGCTGCGTGGTTTGGTGAATTAGCGATACTCTCAAATCTTGCGTCGATTAGACCTCCTGGGACGTCTACAAGAAAGTTTCATTTTGCAGAACGCATCCTAGCTGCTCTTGATTAGCCTGCAGACCTCTCAAAGTCCTTCAACGAAGAAGTATGGCAACAACTGATCAAATATTCCTATCGCTCGAATTGACACACTAAAACCGCTTAAGGCACAGCTCAACAGGGCACCAACTTTTAACACAATAGACTGCTGGAATACCGCGTAATTGGACTTCTAATCAGTTTTTTAATACGCCACTCACATTAAGCTTTTTCAAAGACCGACTTATTGTTCAGCTGGTGAGCATATAGGTATAGGTCGCATAGAAGTAAATTAAAGGTATTTGGATTCTATCAAAGCAACATCGGATTGACAGCTCAAAGCACTATCCTTGACCGCCTCATACATATTTTACATATAAATCTTATAATCTACGTATAAACACACCAACATTTAGATAGGTTAATAGGGAAGTTACAACAGGTAGAGATTACGCGTTTTTGCAAGATACCCGGAGAGCTTTCGCAGAATGCTCGCAGATTCGATGAAAAATGTAAATGAAAAAATTTGCTGTTTTGCACTTTATCTAAAAACATTTTATTCCATGTACATAATATTTAAGTTTGTAAATCCTATACATGATTTAAGGATTTATTAATAAAAAAAACTTTAGTATATATAAATATATATATACAAACCATACAATTTTATTTTATCGTAAAAAGGCCTTGAACGTTAGGCGTTACCATATATTGTAATATATGGTAACGCCTAACGCGCCATAAGCCCACTTATGGCATACACCATGCCGATATCTATATAAAGATAAATATCAGGAGTAGGCATTGTTGACGCAAATTAAGTTTCTGCATGTAAATGCGTTCGGAAGATGACAAATTTGTTCCTTTAATAGCATACATTTTATTTGTTATAAAATACAGGGATACACGAGGGACACTAGCTTTGCGTTTTCCTTATTAAAGTATCTTAAAATTGCAGGTTCAGGTATAAAAATCATAGTTTCAGACAGTACTCCCCTGCTTTAATCTTAAACTCAGCGAGACTGATGGAATTCCTACTGAAATGTTGTTTCACGCTACTGCAGCTGCCTCTTTTGAGCCAAGTTGGCAAGCACAGCTTTTCTCTTTGAGATAGGTAGGTTTCACATCTTATGTCTAAGGTTTTACTACGCGTAAAATTGAGAACCCGTAAACCATAATGTCAACCGGTAGCTTCCCAGACAACCACTTGAAGATATTAGGTACTGCTAGGTAGTTAAATAGGTTGTGGATACTGAACATTTTGACCTAAGAATGAACCTTCAAAGCTGGGCTTCATCAGCGAAGGCCTTATTCTGGACGACCTGCAGTTCTCAATGATTTTTATAGGATCCACGCCAGACTGTAGTACAAAGTTTTAATAAAAACACAGTGAAGCACACATTAAGACAGATTACGGGACATTAGCATTGTGAAAACGAGGTAAGAATGCAACTGCCACTGTTTTCTTAGACGTAACTTGAGTAATTAAATTGGTACATTTTAGTTCTTCAGAAAGACTCAAAAACGCTGGAGACGCTGAAGAAAAAGACTTAGAAGAAAAACTATCCAAAATAATTTGGCTATCATCCGTATGAACATTTGACTGCTTTAAAGTGCTTTGGTAACATCCACTAGGATATTATTCATTCTGACAACTAATTCCGCTTTTATGTTTTTGTTTACCAAGAATGCAAACGAGACTGCTCTGCAATGGGAAATAATTTATAGCGGAAAATAAGATAATGTTATTATATAGAATAGGTAAATATAGCCGACCATAGAAATTTAAGTGGTGCCTGCCGATAGCGTCGCTCTATTGGGAAGGACGTTTCCTATGCATACTCGCCTAGTTTAATACATAAATGAGATCAAAACTATTCGCAAAAATAGTCGCCTACTTTAAGATGAGAAAATATCTATAACCATACACTATATTACATCGATTCAAAAGCTTGCCTCCATTTGATCTATGTGACTGTCATCGTAAGTCTCTACCGAGTTGCATGAGTAATAAGTGGAAGCACGGGTACTTCTTATTAATGTACGCTTGATTGTCCAGTAAATGCACGATATTGCACTTGACTGTTGAATGATCCGTATGTTATCTAATAAAAAAAATGAAAAGATATTTGAACCTTCGGTATTTATTTCGACTATGACGATATTTTTAAATTTGTTCAGGGACGAATACTAAAGTACCTACGAAAAAAAAGTATTCTTACTAATTAAATGTAATAGCTTAAATAGGTCGCTTAATACCTTTTATTACAAATACCGGGCCCGCATGTTATTATTATTTTATCATATTATTCGTATTATTTTTTAAAGTGGATAGCTTTGTTTTTTTTATCATAAACAAGGCTACAGCATTACAATTAAGCCGATAATGTTCACTGTTGGCTATTATACGGTAGGAGATTAACACAGTATGCAGGATGTGCAAGAGAAAGCGAAATGCCAGCGCCATGCCTATTTTAATGGCATTTTTTCTTATTGTTTTAGTGTTATAATTTCAATAATATTTGCAATAATCTTTCTCAAATCGCACATCCATTTGTTTTTGCAGTATCGACATCCTGTAAGTTGAAGAGATAAAACGTAACTTAGAGCTATCGCTGCTGCCAGGAGTTGGGAAGTTTTAAGAAAAGAACTAATTAAAAAATTTTACTAAAAATCTTTTTTTGCACACTAATCAAGTGAATTTTGGACTGTAACAATGAAAGATTGTCTGAGACGCAGTGTCGTTTTTAAAATTGTTAAATTTTGAAATATTGCAAGAAATACATTATACAGAATGTTCTCCAAACAAGAATGCTTTCTTTACTAAATCATCTAACCTTAGTAAAGTGTTAGCTTCGTTGAATTAATACCCGTCTCTACATGACTCGGAAGGGTGTGCCACTTGTTGCTGCAAAGCTCGGCGGACTTGGTTCTAGCATTGATGTATATACTGTGTTTAGATATATTGTTACGAATTCAATCTTTTATAAAAGAACACGGGAAAACATTATTGGACATTCACCGTTTCAAAAAACAGCGTACGCCATCTTCGAGGGCTATGTCAAAGCTTGTTAACTACAAGCTGAAATAGTGCATGTCGAAAGGTGTCAGAGTTGTGAGTTCCAGTGTGCCTTAGCGATATCTTGAAAGGAATCGAATCTATTGATAAAAGAACAAATAATTTTAAGGTAATTAAAATATTTATGTGATGTTAGCGTCAAAAAACGATTACAGAAGTTTACGGAAAATCATACTATACAACGTATAAAACTAACCATACTAAAATTCAATTAATTAAAATCTGGTTAATAACTTTTTATATTATTTAAACCCTTTGCCTTTTAATACAATGTAAATAAATTTCTTTGTAGATTGTAGAAAAAACCCTTCTCTGAAGACTAATGTGAAATATTTTACATCAGCTGATTTTTTCGTTTCTTAACTATACAGGAATTCGACGCACAAGTTCAAATATTGCAAGTGTCTGTGAGACATGGGTGAGGTTAGTGCTCTTTGGCATACTGGCTCGCCATCTTTGACTGGAGAGGGAAAATCGTTCTGCCATTTTGTGGAAAGAGAAGATCAGGGCTAGCGGTGGACGGGAACCTTTCGCTTCACGCCGCTCCCATAGTACATGTGATGCATGTGTGGGGTAGTGTGTGACTTAAATGGTTAGATCGTTGACGGTTTTGTGTGAGTTCGTTGTTAACGTATAACGGTGTAAAGGCTACAAAAGGCCGTATATCGTAGCACTAAGCCCGACTACAAACCCAGTAGCGTCAACCTAAGAAGTGATTCGAGTACTGCGGGCTGCACCCATCTTTTTCAGCTGCAATTTTTGCCTGATTAATTAAGTTACAAGGGAAGCTACCACCACAGTTTCGTACTGACCACACTCGAAATTGGATATTCCCGTCGTGTTCGAGATGAGATAAAATCACTCAAGAACCAGATCTATTCCTTTCTTATTTCCTATTCTGGTTACCGCCTAAAAAATGGAAAAAGAAGCACCGGCTATATTCACCGAATCAGTGTATTCTTTATGCTACTTCACTTGCATTTCAAAGGGCGAAGGGCAGTCGTAAATCGTATTGCAATGTGCTGCAATATCAATAGTAAAACACTCTGACTGTCACCAATAGGGTAATATATAGTAGCTACGATGGCCCGTTCTAGTCATCAAGATTCTTTTAATGAGGATCGAACCAGAATACCCTTAACGGTACGCAAAATTCATGATCGAAGGCCTGAAAGCCGCTAGTTCATAAAAAGGTACAAATGAAAATGCAAGCAACGCTAGTCGGGCTTGTTACACTAGATTGGATGAAGACTACTATGTGACAACCAGATATGAACTACAAAGAGTTGGGTGTAGCATACAGCTTATGCTTTTGAGGTCTTTATTCCATGACTGAATCGATATTTTTTAGAAGTGATAATCCACGCCGTACGAATGGAAGACTTTTTTAACAGCGTAAACTGTCGTCTTGTGGTGTTGTTCCTATACTGACTGAGTGATCGTCATGGTGTGTTATGTGCCAATTAATACCACTGATAATGAAAGTTGCAGCCGAAACTAAAAGCATCTGAAAAATAACACTTTCGTTGCCTACGGCGGTTTGTTGCAGTCAGATTGGCAATTTATCAGTGTTGCGAAAGATAGCGCAATGGGTGGAAGCGTTGGCAAAGGTATTGCAGACTCACTTCCGACGCAGTCATCCCTTCATGTCGTCATGCTTGGACTAGATTCAGCCGGCAAGACTACAGTGCTCTATCGACTCAAATTTGACCAGTATTTGTCTACAGTCCCAACAATTGGTTTTAATTGTGAGAAAATTAAAGCCACGTCTGGTAAAGCCAAGGGAACGTCGTTTCTTATATGGGACGTCGGCGGACAGGATAAGCTTCGACCTCTGTGGAAATCATATACACGATGCACAGATGGTATCGTATTTGTCCTCGATTCGGTCGACTGTGAGCGTATGGAGGAAGCTAAGATCGAATTAACGCGTATATCGCGAGAAAACCCTTCTGTACCAGTGCTCGTTTTAGCAAACAAACAAGATCTGCCAGGAGCGAGAGACCCAGCCGACATAGAGAAAGCCTTAAGTTTGTCCGAACTTAATGCTCTCTATCATGTGCAGCCAGCATGTGCTATCATAGGCGACGGCCTTGATGACGGTCTCGAGCACTTGTACGAGATGATTCTCAAGAGGAAAAAATTGGCCAAGCAACAAAAAAAGGCACAAAAAAGTAGATGAGGCAATCTGGCGGACGCTCAAGCGGGACCTTCGTCTGCGCCCGCCAGCTTCGTTAGAACTCCGGAATATGTTTCAAATAGCAGGCCCTTGGAAACTGCAAAATTTGGTGCTGGTAATACCCGAAACTGGATTGTCTCAACCCAGTCTGGAGACGACAGCAGTTCTAGGTCCCGAAGTCTCGACGTCTTTGCTCCCTGCACTCCCTCCCATAAAAGTAGCACTACCAATAGTGATCACAGTGAGGATGCGATGGGCACCCAGACCAAGTCCTTCCGGAAATATCCTAATCAGAGTAGAGAAATATTAAGTAAAACGCAAATTTGTCATTCAACGTTACCTGTTCCACAAGCAGAAATTAAAATAGTGCAAGAAAACGTGATGCAGGATACACGAAGTAGAAATAGTATAGTGCTGCGAAAACGCCGCCAGCAGCATTATTCGTCTCTGCTTTGATTGATTGACGAATGGAATGGAATTCGTTGATGAGCGTTTTGCCACTCTCGTCCTGCTGTGTGGGCATTCGATGTATATATGAATTGCCCATATATTTCGCTCCACTACGCTGTACCTGTGATAATTCTTTTGACCGTTTTATATAATATAATACTCGGCCCCCAATCAAATTAAATTGTGAATGTGTATCCGTTAGTGTATCATAGCTCAAAGTGTAGTGCTTGCAGATTAAGTGCCCCTTGTAGTTCTGTTATGCTACGCTAGTTTCCTCGTCGTTCCCATTAGTCAGTAGCTACACCAACTATTGCGACGTAGATACCCAACTATATAACATTCACCTCAAGTAAACGTACAGTCCTCGATCTGTTCGATAGGCGTCATGAGGCACCAGTAGCCCAAGGCAATATCCAGACCGCCGACAAGGAGCAAGGGGCGAATAACCGGCCAAAGAAGTGAAACAAGACTATCCGACTGAAGATACGAACGAAGCAGTAGACTATGAATGCGAACGAATGGACAACAGCAATAGCAGAACGGTCGGTTTTTCTTGTTGTGACAGGCAAGCGAACACTGGAGGGCTTGCGCCAGCAGCCGACCCGACTGGTTTTGTCGAGTTCTTCCTTTCCTAGGCAACAGTCGAATAGAAAGACGGTTGCTTGCCGACCCAGCGATAGCTTCGCGTCGACCGACCAGGCGACCGATGTTGAAGCTCATGATGATACCGCTGGTGCCAGAGTCCGAACGGCTGTTGCAGAGAAGTTGCTATAGAGAAGTCGGCCAGCCAGGAGCAAGCGGCTCCGGACGTTGAAAAGCTGTTGCGCAGACCACCTAACAAACAGCAAACGCAGTACAACGAAACATGTCATTCACTCGCGGGCTATGCGCAATGTGTGTCACGTCGTCGTTGACGCTGGCGGTTACTGCTACAAGAGCAGTCCGTAGCAAGCGCCAAATTGTCAAGCAACACTTAACTGCCTTGGCGTAATGCTTTCGTTACGGTGGGTCACCGCTAGCATCGGGCAAATGTCAGACCTTTCACCATCGCCAAAGTGTGGCTTCCTTGTTGTCTGGTGTCGCTGAGACAGCCGTAAGCTCGACTCTTTTTAGAAATATAACGTCGATGAAGTTGTTTTGTACAAAACGACGATTTTTGCGATTGTACGGGTCCGTGGTGTACGACCTACTGACAGTACAGTTTGTGCGTTATATAACTCAGTATACCTATGGTACTGCCACTCTGCTCTACTTGCTAATGAAGATAAAAAAAAAACGGCTGTCTTATGTTATATAGAAATTATAAATTTTATGCTCGCTCGATGCAGGGATTCCACAAGCTCCAACTGCATTGCGTGCTTTTAATAGACATAAATAATAGAAGCAATATTTTGTAAATTATTAGCTCGCCACAGTCGAAAGGTACCGAAGACGGTTTTATATTTGCTTTAGCAAGAAAAGGCATTCGAAACAGTAGCTATAATAGAGCTTGCTTTACTGATTTTCTATACAACAGTAATGCGATATAATGCAGAGCTGCAGCTGCAATATGTCACTACTTTTGGGAATGTTTTCGAAAAGAGATGATCTGTTGTATCACTGTCACAAATGGTGTAACCGCAAAATACGGGGATGTATCACTTTCAAAACAAATGCACCAGTTACTGAAAAGTTTATTTTATTAATGGTAATAAATGTCTTTTGCGGCCGTAAGTAACTTTAAGACTGTAGTTCCAGATCTTTATTTCCAAAAACTGAAGGGGCAGTACAAAGGGTAAATTGCGCCAAGCGTCGCCATCCTTGCCAATAAATTCTGCTTTATTTGATTTCATTAGCCGCACGACCCAAGTTGCTAGCATCGTACAAATATTCGGAGACATTCTTCAAAATTCATTTATGTTTATCTATAAATTTTAGAAGTCGGTGTAAAGGTCTCCCACGTCGTCCCAAATTAACAGTCCTAAAGAAGTCATAAAAATTTTCCTTTTCGAGCTCTCATGAACGCAAGTTATGTGTGAAGTGTATCCAAGAGTCGTAAAAACTTCACTTTTCAAATGTGATCAGCTTTTTTGTAACAATGTAGGTCTAACTACGTGAGAAATTGACAGCCATCAACAAAAACCTTGAACGATAGCTTTGAACGCTGTTCTAACAATCTAAGTATACCACTGGCTCAAGTAAGGGTTTATTGTAGTTTAGCACTGCGTACCAGTAGTAAAACAGCTCCAAAGTAAAAACGCAATGTTATTGCTTCTAAAGATTACGCAATATTAATTGAATCGGAAAATTACTGTAATTACGCTTGTTCAACTTGCCCTATATGTTAAAATTTATTAAAAACACATTAGAATTAATATGTAATCAAGATCCATCAAACAAAGCTTATGAAGAAAACCTGTAGACTTAGTACGCCGTTAGAAACAAAGCATTTAAAACTAGCAAGGGACAAAGAAATAATGCAACTCAATGCTGACTTTCAGTCAGTTTCTTTAATAGAAAAAGAACTTGTACGATGAAATGTGGCTGTGAATAATAACGTCTTGGCGAATAGCTGAGCAATATTGTCCAGTACGTATATATTACCTTAGCGTCATCTAGTCGTTCGTACGGGCTCTAACAAAGTCTGAGAAACGTACCTCAAGGATTAACGGCCTTGGCAAGTTAATGCTGACTCAAAACAGATAATGGTTCAGTAATAACCACCCATTCGCAATGCTTGATGTTGCCTCTTTGTACAGCAGTCTATTAGAGTGTAATACTCGTGGCAGTGTGAAATGCTCCCCAACTACTTCATATGTAAGCAATATCAAAACACACAGGGAGGCATTGCAGAATATTGCTTACACTTTGAGAATGATTAACTTAAATTAAAAGGAACAGATGTTTAAGCTTTTAGAATGAAAAGCTTTCTGGTGAATTTTCCAGCCAACTTTTTCACTCTTGTACGCAAAAAAGTCTTGCAGCTTACACCAAGTCTTGACAGTACGCTACAACAACAAGGTTGCCTATGTGGATATTATCATTTCCGTAAAGTAGTCGTTCGGAGGAGAAGTAGGAAAGTGCCACAACAACAATGACATAGCCATACTCGGGGTGGGAGGCAAAAATAGCTTACCTGTTAAAGCAGAGGTTGAAAATAAATACGTAGATGGTCATTCATATACAAAAGTATATAGAGATAACGATTAATATTATTATTTGTTAGTTATTCTACAAACAATGGCTTCAGAGTAATAAATGCGTAAATGTTCATACACCGTTCGTGTAAGATAAAAATAGTTCCTTAGTATAATTAACGTATCTACCAAATGCGAGAGATACACGCTTTGATAGATGAATAACACGCTACGGTATCTGATTTAAACAAATATATACTTTTTCAATTCTCTTCCTCCGTCCTAGTGCAATGGTTGATGAAATACGCAAGATGTTCTGTAATAAATATTTTTGCTTAGCTGTATGTGTTAACTTCTATACTACAAAAGATTAAAACGTCAACTATGATTGCTACATACAAAAGCTTAAACTGTATTCAATAAAATTAAAACATATTTAGGCAAACTAACGGGTCAATAATGGAACTTAGTGCCATTGGTGGACCATATTTGAATATTTACGTGGCTGTGCGTGTTATGAGGCCATCATTGTAGAATAATAAATACATTTTAATAATCGTTACCTGCTTATATTTTTTTGTGTGTGAACAACCAGTTTCCTTACCGTCTGTGCTACAACCGAAAGTCTATTGCTTACTTTAAACCTTTCTGTTTCAAAACCATAAGCCTACTTTTATCCTCCTTTCTTCTGTTTAAATACTGTGCAGTTCGGGCAGGCGGTGATTATTTATAGCACTCTTTATTAATAATAAATCATATTACAGATAATTGTATATCTTTGTCTGCCTGAGAGTGCCAATATTAACAATATTTTTCATAGATAATGTAGTAATAATGATAATAATAATGTAATATTAAGAGGTTGTTGCTCGTAATTGTATTGATTGAATACCAATGGAGGCTTTGAGAGATGATGTATTATTCGATAAGAAAATCCTATTCTGTATGTAAGAAAATTCAAATTTTTTCAGCCATGTATATCATCCCTTGAGAGGTCAAGAACAACACTGACGTCTTATAATACTATATTACTGTAATATAGAATGTATAGCTATCATGTAAGACTCTTTACTGGCTCGAATTTGGCATCTTCTACTTGCACTAAAATAGAAAGGCTGCTAAGAAAGAAATAGTAAAAAGGTTAATAACTAAGCATGTGTCGGAAGTCAGATTTGATCAATATAAAGAATACAGTGTAACTTAAAAAAACAAGTGGCCCATTCGAAGAAATTGAGAATGTCATTGGAAATGATCTCACAATAGGTTACTATAAATGAAAGAAAATCTTTAGAATAAGCAAATTAGTAATAAATTTATCATACATAATAAAGTAACAGCAATTTAAAGACGACATATTGAAATGAGTTTTTACTCAGGTATGCGCGTTTTATCAAAAATGCCATATTTTTATCAATCTTGCAATTCGCGCACCGTTATTTAGAAACTTTTCTAAAAACAACGTAATCAACATTAAAAGTTTTCTGATTCAATACCTGTGAGTAAGATGTGCAGCATGACCGAAAGAAAATAACATTCTCGTGTGTCTGTTAATTTCATAGACAGAAAATTTTAAATTGTTGTAAAATCGTTGAGTATTCATATAGGATTCTATACAACAAAAATGAAATACATATTCTTAGATCATTAATAAAGATTGCCCATTTATTGTATTTCGCCATCTCACATCATCTCTTTTGCTGATAGCCGGCAAAATATTCATGGAGGTAACAGAGAAAACTCTAAGCCATCATCGTTTGTCTTTTCTTTTAGTGTCTGTGGATCTTAATGTAATGCTTGACTTCGCATTTACCTTTCGGACCAAGCTTGCACAACACGGGGTGCCAACAAGAATGTTAAACCTGTCAAAAGATATCCTGCGGAGTGACGTGGTTATTCGGGGCAATAATGTCACAGAGTGAGGGAGTATCCAACAGACGACACGACTGGCTCAAAGGAACACCTATACGTTGAAAATCTCGAAATGTATAACAGGAGCGGATTTCACCTGCAACACTCGCTTGCATCCCTCAGTAACATCGTTGGAAAAGTGGGTTTCTATGGATCTGGATGGAAGTTTAGAAGGAGTGAAAGGCTTGCAAGGGGCTCATTTCGTCTAAATAATGAATAGTTAAAAGTCGTTGATGAATTCATAAACCTAACCTTAACCGTGACCGTGACAGTTTTTCGCAGACTATGCCAATTCAGGATATCGAAAGGTGATGATTGCAGCAATCGCAGTAAAATCCCCACTAGAATTTATCGCTAGAAGCGACCGTTACATGGTTTAAACTGAAAATCGTGCAAATAGCCGCTCGCAGAATTCTGATCATTTGAAAGACGCTGAGCTTATGAGATCTGCTGAACCTAGGCACGACTATAACTTATAAAATTAGTGCTAGGCCTGCGCATATTGACTCGTAATTGCCTGGTGTGTTTGTTCTTAAAAATTTCAGCATTCGCTGGTGCTAACCCAAATCGCACGTTCATGTGAGTCCAGAACGGAAGAGGGAAGGACTTGTAGTTGTCGTATACGGCCGCCTGGTGTACCACAGGGGTATTACCAACAATACAGTAATTGTATCTACAAGTTTTATTACACTACCTAAATACCTATGCCCTTCAAAAGCCAACCTTCGATTGATGTATCTCCTGTTATTCCAGACCTATAAATTACCAGAGCACCCACAGCCTAAATTTCTAATGTTCACTTATGAGTGTCCGTAAGCTCGCGCATACTTAACTCCATCTTATATTAGCAGTAGCTACAAAGACTGCTCCTAGAGCTTTCTATACACCACGGTTCCTTAAGCTCATAAATGACCTACAAAATTAAATACATTGGCCTAATTATAAAAGAATTGAAGCTCTGGTATAACAGCAGAGCCGAGCACTAAAGTGTTTACCCCGCCTCTTCACCGCTACCACATAAACCATGCGCTTATGTTTTTAAAACTCTGGCAGTTTTGCCTTTTCCTTCCTATGCAGAATACTTATTTTATGTCTGCATTGCTAAAATTCTGCATGATGGATATTTTATTGCCAGTAACCTTTACCAAGTGGAATTCTTTGATGAGCCTAATTCTTTTTCTATGATGTTTAGGATACATATACAGTATTAAGTCTTCTCATAGGTTCGCGTCGAATCGGTTTACATTTTGGCGCCACTAACAACATTGGATGATAGAAATAAGCGATTATTTACTATAGTTGTAAGGTTGTCTGCCAGCTTTCACAAACTCAATAGGTGTATTTAAAATCGAGTTTGTAGTTTTATTTGGAATAGGCTAAGTATGAGCTGGACGCATACGTAGACCCAATACCATAGCTGGTTACGCTGTCAGAAAGTGGTTTCTTTGGTGTAGAAGCAGTACGTTTGGCATCGAAGACTACGCATACACAGGTCGACCTTCTGACTATGAAGACGTTGAAATTTTCACAATACTCGGTTATAACCCACGTATGACAAACTACAGCAAATACAGGAGCATCCAAACCATAACCGAACGCTTTCTAAAACTCAAGGAGGACAATTATTTCTTTTCAGAAATAGTAACAAGGTAGTGAAAAGTGGATAATTAGCAACATCACTAGGGCGGAATATGGTCAAAGGGCGGTAGTGCCCTTTAAACGAGAGCTGAAGCTAGACCCTATTGAAAAAAATAATATTGTACATTTAGTGGCGTTATAAAGAAGTGCTCTTCTATAAGTTTCTCTCAACCAAATAAACCGTTACCGGCCGTATAGTCCACTCTCGATTTTAAATCCTGTTTGCAGTTCATGAAGAATCTGTGAGCGGCATAGAAAAAGAATCGAAAACCACCGATCTGTTGTGCTTTACGGTGCCCATTATCTAAGATGAATGTCTTATAAGTAGACAATAGGTGCTTTGAAATCATCGGTTGTTTTCTAAAATATGCTTGACTATTGCCCCTTTCGGCGAAATCTTTATTCTGTGCTCGGACGGCTCCCCACAACTACGACTCATTGACCCGTCAAACAATCGAATCTACCTTACACATTTGCAAGTTTACCACCAATATGCGGCTTACTGCGTCTGACGTCGCTTAATCTGATTTTCTTGAAATTAGTGAGGCCAAAATTTCACTGCATGAAGGTATAGTCGTTTAATATGGTTTAATCGCAGACTGCATTGACCTCATACGTTTATCTTATTTGAAAATCTTATGAAGTCCTCTGCCAAGAAGTGTATTAATTCCTAATAATATAATGGTCTAATTTTATTCTAATAATATAACGCGGCATGCGTCACGAGATTCCCAGGACACTCACCTAATGTCGCGCATTCAATCACGTCACGCACGATTCCATTTTACAACAAAGTTTCTCGATGGTCTTGAGCTATCTAATCTTCGATTCGTCGATAGGACCACGGTAGTCGTCCACAATTTATACCCTAACCGAATAGCCACAACAATTGCCAGAAGCTCATTCCTAGACCAAGTCGTGCTGCTGCCAGGGGTTACATAATTAGTCCCCGAAGATGCGAACATCTCTCTACAGTTATATCTCGCCATGAGTACTCACAAAGCCCAATTTTAAATGCTCGTCGACGTTCCCGCTCAATAGATTCACCTTCAACTATGGTTAGGTTAGGTAGCTGTGAAGCACGTCTAGGGCCCCGACCATGCGAAAGTATTCTAACTGATGATCGCGAAACTCAAAATATTGACTTGCTCCATGCACACCTTATGCCACACAGACGTGCTAATTCACCCACTGGCAACCAAGTTCGGCGTTGCCCAGCATCACAGATGCCATCTCGACCAAGGCGCCTTCTTTGTGGTATCGTCGATTTTATTGTAGATATGAATAAAGTTATGACCTGCTGAGCTCAGACGTATCCGGCGTTTTGCACAGAGAGTGTAAAAACTGCAAGTAGTTATGAGTCCCGCTCTAAGTTGGATAGCATTTGTGCTACAAATTAACTACGCATCTATACTAAATCTTTAGTTTCCGTTCATCTGTACTTTACAACGGGTTCAGATTTATTGACTAACCGAAAGACAACACAGGCATGGAGCGAAACTCGTTGGCTATTTTAATACACTATGTTTATATTACTAAAGCTCTGCGTCTATCTGTTTATCTGCTTGTACAACTCACATCAATCTTATAGAGTCCTCAGATTGGGCTAATTTTGGTAGGTCGCTAAAATTCTATTAGGTATTCTAAGAGGTGGAAGGATTATTTCAAAGATCATTGGCCCAACAATCGTTGGGAAAGCTCCAAAAGGTTATACTGAAAAGCTGCTTGTTATCTCAAGTTCTACAAAATGGGCCCAGCGTTAAATTTAAGAGAAAATTTATAGTTTTCACGTTTTACACGCGGTTTGATTTAGCATATGAATTGAAATAGGAAAAAAGGATAAATGTAATCGGGTATTAAGATTATAAGACTCTTCCAACTGGAGAGCAGGAAGAACGTTAGAAGAGCATGGAGTCTGGGTTAGTTAAAGTCTCAGACTGGCGCCGCGTGTACGGCTTGTATTTATTTTTCGTGTTTTACGTACTTGAACCTTTAGGTAATATTTCAGGTGCCTGGCGTCTAACACGAAGCTAAGTGTGTTTACGCTTGGTTTTGAGTCTAAACCACCACGTGAGTTTAGCAGGCAAACACATTACTCACTACGCTATCACGGGCATAACTACGTACCTGGCTGGAGGATCCCACCTGGACCTTTATAAAAGCATTTCATCTAGAAAAAAGCAATAGTTTACAAACGTTAAGGATTAGGTGCTACACGAATCGAATATTAGAACAGACCGATAAAATAACTGTACTCTGGAAGAGAACTGTTAGAGTATTTCCATAAGGGAAAGGAGTTACTGCAAGGAGTTAAATGTCGCTAATGGATGGACTGAATTAGGAAGAAAGGATTATTGTAATAGGACAGTTGCCACAAGTTAGCGGAATTAGTATCACAGAATCTTAAATTAATTTTAACAGGATAAATGCAGAGGTGTTCGCCTGAAATCGGACTATAGTTTACTTTTAACTACGTGTAACGCGAATAAAATCTTTCTTTCGTTGGTGGTGTTTGTCGGACTCTGGGGTCCGTTTATGAGATCGTTTTTTGAGTTGTCTATTCGGTATCTCTTTTGCGTTGATCTAGGCTGCAAATATTGCGCTGATCTAGGCTACTTTATGTGCAAAAAAAGAATAAATTGATACATGAGCTGGGACATTTTTTATTAGAAACTGAGTGTATATTTTAAATGTATAGTGGCGTCTGCTGTTATGCAGGTCCAATGGCGATAGCCGTTTGGCTTCGATACTAAGAGCAAAAATATACAGTATGTATTAAAAATAAAAAAAATATGATAATAATAATTATTATCAGGAAGGCAACTGTATAATGCAATGTTACGCGCCAAATACAACGCCAGTGCTGTCGAAGATCTTATATTTTAAAAGAATTACCACCTAAGCACATTGTCTCTTTCCACGGCTTGTGGCGAAATAGATGTTGCAATTTACTAGAATTACAAAGATTCGCCTTAAATGTGTAGTCTTTCTTTTATATCTGAGAGGTCTGCGGCCAAATTACGAATTTGATATAAAAGACCCAATTTTGGTTTAAAGTTGGTCTTAGTAACTTGACGGGAGCAGTATGAAAGTTCGCTTTCATTCCGCTGAACTGTCTGCTTTTAGACTCTATTGCGATCTTTAAAATACTGGTCTACATCATACAACTTTAAAATTTTATAATGTACATATATACATTTTCCTGTTTCCTGGCCAGAATAAAATATCTGTTCGGCAACATGCAGGAGCGAGGATATAGCGCAACCAAGCTTTATATCTAGAATTCATATCCACAGACCATGCAGTTTCAGGATTCTATTAATAAATATCACCTTAAGTCCAAGAAGAAAGTAGTTTTGAATTTTGACTAAATGGAATACATGAAAATAACACTGCGTGAAAATGTTTTGAAATTTGTGTGCAAATATATATATATAAGAAAGAAACGAACTTAGATATGTGCTGGTGCACATAAACTGCTCTGTATGCATGGCTTGTACTATAATTCAAAAACAGATATATCGCTCCAGGGAAGGTTTCCAGGCCCTTTGTTGCTAGGCATTAAAGGCGTAGCACCATACTTAACTAGTCATAAGGCTACGAATTCGCTTTTAAGTAATACAAACGTCAAAAGAGAATGATAAAATTTGCAGAGAACCCTGGCTGGGTCTCAAAATGGCGCTATAGAAATTATGCGATTATATCTGTTCATAAATGTGCAGTATTATTTAAGTAATTCTCATATTAATGACTAACATGTGCTTGGCAATAAATATATATATATATATATATATATGTTTGTAACATATATTTGTAACCAACTACGAACGCTACTAAGGAGCTTGGGATCTAATGTAGGTTAGTCAGGGTATTACGAAGGTTATTCAGTTTGTCAAATTTGTAATACATGAGTTTTTTTTCAAAACAACTTTGTTTACATCTTGGCTTGAACATTTCATGGTATCTACATGACAATTATCCATGCTTGCATATCATAGAAGAAGTTCGGGGGAGGGCTACCCTTTACGCCACGCATAAATGCCTTTGATGAGTCGAATTCTCTTCCAGATGGCCTTACGAGCACCTTCTCCTGAAACTATTCGATCTTGACCCAAAAAAGATGTTTAATAAAATTAACCTTTTAGAGTTGGCCAAAAACTCAAATATGCTTACGTTCTGCAAATGAATATATAAAGAAGACTATTTCTGCATGTATATCTGAAAGGCAGCGCTATCGAAGTATTTGCAGAAATTTCTTTTGTCTAATCGCTTCCTACACTTGTTTTCCTCTCATAGAGTGCACGTTTATTACGGTTAAAAGAACAACTTTGTATACGGCACAAGGCTCACCTTCCTAGTTGATTATTCCAGCTTCCGAATAGATCAGCCAAACAGTGCAAGAACGTAATTTCTTACCCAGATTTGGATATTCTGTGGTAAAGATTCATCAATTCCGACATTAAACAGCTACTTCGCATACTAGTAACTGCTACCGATCTTTGCCCATCTCATGCCGAATTTTTTAGACATGAGTACCCTCTCAATGAAGGCAGCGAATTCAGGTTTCATCTGCCCGTAGGTGTGAGGCTTTATGCGCAAGCATGTGATGCAGCTAAAACAAATAAATACGCGCTTCCTAAAAATTTTGACAGCATTCATGTACTTTATATTATATGTTATATTTGACAGCACTTTGGATCTTCTGAATTTTAACGGAAGTCAACATCGAAGAGTACACATCGACAAGTTCAATATCCTACCTCGACCTTAAGATGAGGAAGCCTGTCGGGAAATGACTACTGCCTTAGACCACAAGCACCAGCCATATAGACGCATCTATATTTTGGGCAGGTCTACAGCATGTTAGCAAAGGCCGACTTTGTTCTTTGACACTGTGTATGTTGCTGTATGCGATAAGTAAACTCAAGCACTTTACAATCTACTTGTTTGCAATTTTGAGGTTTTTTCAGGGTAGCTGCTTGCTGTAATGAGACTACGCCCTAACAAGTTTGCTGGTTCAGATTTGGTCCGCAACAACCATATAAAATTCATTAGACCGCTTTCTTTGATGCTTGCTTGCAAGAAGGTCGGTTGCCTAATGACTGACGCAGAATATTGTTCATTTTGATTTTTAAAGAAAAGAGCGATCCTAGAAAGCTTTCAGGTTAGCGATACCGCTAAAACAGCCATAGCCCTAAATTTCTAACTTTACCTTCCGTTTCTGAGTTCCTGGCTCTCTGAGTTTCTGAAAAATCATAAAGCTATCTCGGACGAGCAGTATGGCTTTAGAGGCCATTGCCCGGCGCCTCCGGATTGCCCTGTACTCTCAAAGCATATCCGACCATTCCAAGTCCTTGGGACACACTCTTTACGGCGAATCTGTGGATTTCAAAGCGGCATTTGGCATAGCACCAAAGACTGAATTTCAAACCCATTTGAGCGAATGTCCTATTTGGTTTTCCAAAATTACTTCAAAAGAACTAGATTACAGTAGACGATGGTCTTTTAAAGCATGAGCCATTTCACAAGATCTCTAATGCAACTCAGGTTGACGATCTTAGCTTCCTAGTTTTCTCTGTACTCCCTGATGATCCGCCCAGTGTTATGAAGAACCGGCATACTCAGGTTGATGTTTTGCTTTATGCAAATGGCTTTCTAATATTTGCAAGAAGCTTTCATCTTCCACAAGCTACCCTTAGATACGTCAATAAAACGGCGTTAAAGAAAAACGTTCGATCGATGGGACTATTAAGTTCCGACGAAGCAATCGATTTGCTGCATAAGACACGTTGTGATTTGGTTGTATATGTCAAGCCATTCACTCGCTTAAACGTAACTCTTTTAACTACTGGCGTGTTGTTCGTTGAGTATTCCTCAAGTGGAACAATAAAAACACTGATAGCAGCCCAACAATTAAGAAAGCAGTCAAGCTCTTACTGACAACAGCAGTAGCCCTTTTTGATCTTAAAATAGCCTTATGAAAATTATTTGGTATTTCGCTAATGATTATCTTCCAGTAAAAGAACTTCTCCGGCTGGATCGAATTAGGCGAATTCCTGGAGCAAGCCTTCAGAGTGCATACAACTACTAAAAATCTTCCAGTTTACTAACTCTGGCTGCCGCCGATCTTTGTAAAATATTTGCATAAAAGATTTAATTTACCAAAAACAACAGCCTACAAATGGTTAATTTATAAACATCGTGAACATAAGTCGACCGCATCTTCTTGATGATTCCTGGAAGAGACCGACAAACCGGCGTGTCGTAATTCATTATCCTGTATTTTGGTATACAAGCTGATAATGAATGCTTCCTTTCATAGAAATGCCATTCAAATGTGGAAGACTTGGGCCCGTGTATTCGTACTAGTTGGTATGAACTAGTATAATAAAGTACTAGTTGGTAAGGAAAATTGCCAGTTTTTGGAATTAGAGCCAAGTTTCTAACATGTTAAGCGTATCACTTGCTAATTCTATTAAACTGCTAGCCTACAAGCCGCGGACCAAGAGAACATTACTAAAAGGCTCAGATGAAATCTTTGAATTTGTGAGAATCCCTTGCAACAGTGATAGAAGTGCAGCACAAAACTAGGATGAACCGGTGATGAAGAACGACGGTAAAAATTACTGGAAATTAGTGGTGCGGCTTTACATTAATTTGAAACAAACTGTTGACGTTGATTAGCAAGAAAGTTGTGTAATTGAAGCTTTTAATGTGATTTATATTAGAAATGTCTTCGTTTGTTAATTTGTCATGGAAAAACCAAAGTAGCACTATTAAAAAGTAAATTTTCTATTTTAAGATTAGAGCTGCTAGGCGTTTTCATCGTTACTAGACTAACAGCAAAAATTCACCAAAGTTTTTGTGGAGTAAAGGTAAAAGTCTATTGTCATGATGACAGAACCGAAAAATGCAAGGGTTCTAACGTGTTGTTTATTTGTACAGTAACAAAAGCCGTATATATATACATATTGGCCTCACACCGGACCTTGTGGCAACTAGCAAGTTCAAATCGTGAAGTCTCCGTTCTGAAATTTTAAGAACAATTATAATAATTTTTTCGGGAACTCGCGACAATTTTGTCGCACATTGAAGCAATGATCAACAGCCAGCCAATAACTACAATAATGTCGGATTTATCGGAAGTGGACCATTTTGTTGGGCCGATCTGCTTTATAACTACTGTATGTCATACGCTCTACAGGTAAAAAAAAAAACCGACAATACCGTCTATGGCCTTAGCAGCGATATATTCGAAGATATGGCTTCCTCAACAGAAAATGCTAAATTCCTTTTGGAATCGTTTTCTTAAAAACTATTTAGAGTATTCGTGTTCTATCTATTTTAGAAAAAGCCGATAGAAAATAGATCTATTTACATTCTACTTGATCAGGCTTCCTCCTGCTCATAGTAGTTGATGACTTGAGTATTTGCGTTAGTCGGCGGGCACAGCTCTGATTTCAAGCAACGTTGATTCATCATTCAGTCGTTTAACGGTGAATACTACCAAAAACTTGTTTACTTGCTATACTGGCTGGAAATTACCAGAAATAGATGCGGTCATTCAGGGTTCCAAACGGCCTAAATTGCGATAACGGTTGCGTTATTGGGTCTTACTTCAATGCAGACTGGTGGTATCATTCCGATT